>NC_080726.1:4803204-5058204 GCF_019097595.1 Hemibagrus wyckioides
TATCTATCTATCTATCTATCTATCTTTTTTCTTTCTTTCTTTCTTTCTTTTAGATTTTTATCTATCTATCTATCTATCTATCTATCTATCTATCTATCTATCTATCTATCTATCTATATTTTTTCTTTCTTTCTTTCTTTCTTTCTTTCTTTCTTTTAGATTTTTATCTATCTATCTATCTATCTATCTATCTATCTATCTATCTATCTATCTATCTATCTATCTATCTATCAACACAATATTAGGCAGGTGGTCATAATGTTGTGCCTGATCAGTCAAAAACATTTATCATATCTACAGTATGCAGTGTTGTATAAAGTACCCAAAAGCCCCACTTGAGTAAAAGTACAGGTATTTTGTTAGAAAATGACTCGAGTAAAAGTTAAAGTCAACCATTACAATTCTACTTCAGTAAAAGTCTTAAAGTATCTGAAATAAACTGTACTTAAGTATCAAGTAGTATTTTCATGAATGTATTCAAGTATGGAAAGTAAAAGTAGAAATAAATTAATAAAAAAAAAAAAGCAAGACTGTAATAATTTGGAGAATTATGAATTTTATTCTGTATTGCTTTCTTTCTTAAACTTCTCAATAAGTGACCACCAAAAAAATAAGACTTAGACTTAATAAGACTAAGAAAGAAGAGGCCTTTAGAACTGTATTGTAATGAAGTGTACAGTATCAGTGTTCCCATACTTGTGCACTTGTAACTAAGGCCATGTCCACTCGTAACTGGGTATTTTTAAACAATGGTGATTTTTCTCTGTGTTTTGACCTTTCGTCCACACGCTAATGCAGTTTGAGATCGTTGAAAACGGAGCTTTTGGAAAACTCTTTCCAAAGTGAAGATTTTCCAAAACTCACTGTTTTCAGTGGTGTTGTGTGGACAGGGGAAATGGAGATTTTGATGAATTGACCTCATTGTCTGTGCGCCGGTCTGCTTGCTTTGACGTCAGCTTTGTTTATGAAGATATTTTGTGCAACAGCAGACTTACATGAACTACTGACTGTGTTAACATTTCTTACTGGACTTTTTCCACGCGTGCACATACACGCGCAGTTACTCACACATTACGGTCTTGAACAGATGGCCGGAATGTAATACGAAGCTCACTGCTGCTGCATACAAAACTCAGACAACACACACAGCAATGGCGGTTTTGGACGAGACCCGGTCCGACTTCTACATTCTATAATAAAATTTTCACATGTCAAGGGCATCGATTTCACGCGACGCGCCATTGTTGTTAAACTACCGGAACCGGTAATAAAGTTTTGTCTAGGCTTCTGATTGGCTAGGCTCCTGACAGCACTTAACAGGGCGTTTTGCATTTTCAAAGATACGTGGACAAAGATATTTTTAACACGTAGGTCGTGTGGACAGAAAAATCTCCGTTTTTTAAAAATCCCCAGCTACGTGTGGACATAGCCTAAAGTCATCACTAACCACAAACTTCCTTTACCGCAAATTTGGACGCAGGTTTCTTTTTTGTAGTAAGTAACAAAAATGCCGAACAGAAAATGTATCGGAGTGAAAGTATAGAATTTGTTCCAAAAAAGTAGTGAAGTAAAAGTAAAAGTTGACAGAAATATAAAAACTCAAGTAAAGTAGAAAAACTCTCAACATACTTAAGTACTGTAACGAGGTAATTTTACTTTGTTACTTTACACCACTGACAGTAATGTATGTTTCCGTTTCCCCTTACAATAATATAATAGTTTATTATTTATTTATTTATAAAAGCATATTTTTGGTTCAGTATGTAATGTTTTTTACCATATAGTAAACATCCTTTAAAATCAGGAAGTTCTATTGTTGTGGCCTTCCTTATAACTTTCAGAGAAACACTAATGTAACTTCCGCTGCCATTTATAAAATTTAACAACATTAAACTAAAAAAATCGCAGACTGAGAATCAATGCCAGCAAACAGGATTAAAGTTAATACTAATCTACGTTTACTCTAAGACTAAAGCCAGGATTGAGTGATGGAGTACATTCAATCTTGTTCATTTTAAAACATGATATACTTCAAACTTCTAGTCCAGAACTTAAAGCTTCAGCACAGTTTTGTTCTGGTTTTCCCACAAGCCAGAAATATGGAATTTCCTCCTGTTTTGTTGTGCTCATGATGATCGTTGAATGTCTTTGCCTTGTCTCACTCCACAGTGGAGGTTAATATGAAGCTCATATAAAAAGTAGACACTCAGGACCTTAAGAATTTTGTAGTGTTTTATAAGTATTTCTGTTTTTCTAGCCTACTAGGGGTTAATATATTCATAGAAAAGTTCCATAAACGGTTATTTCTCCCACACAAATGTTTGTATCTTCAAATGTTGATATCAAACCCATTTCTGCTCTCCGAGATGCTCTGAGTGCTTGTTCATCTAAAAAGCAGCTCAGATTTGATCTTCTACCAGTATAATTCTGTGTAAGGTTCTCCAACAGAGGGAAAAACACACGTCTAAAACACACTGAAAGCCAACAGACTCGTTTTAGATCAGACTCACAGCCTGAACATCATTCAGTTCAGTCATTACACTGATGGAAAACGTCCCATAAGTCTGTTTCCACTACGTCATCATAATGGAACACAAGTGGACTGATAAAAAGGGTTTCATTGCATTTATGTAAATCAACAGAAGCAACGATGCCGAACCCTTGTGGACCTTGAGGACGACAACAACCTCCTAATTAATACACACACACTAACATTCTACACACGCTGTATCTCCATCACACTGTAGACTGCAGAAAGAACATTGTTCATAATCACACCTGATGGCGTTTAGAATAATTTATATTCACACTCTCTGGTGTCACCCAAATGAGGATGAGGTTCCCTTTAGAGTCTAAAGGTTTCTTCCTCATACCATCTATGGGAGTTTTTCCTTTTTGCCACAGTCGCCTCAGGCTTGATCTTGTGTTCTGTAAAGCTGCTTCGAGACAATGTCCATTAATAAGAGTATATATATATATATATAGCCCTAAGTCTTCACCCTGAAGCTCATCCCCTATAAGACGTCCGTCCCTGAATGGTTAAACGATCCCAGATCTCCCCACGTGGTTCCGAAAAATGCCAAGATGCACTTTTTTCACTTTTCACCATTTACTTTGCAAAGCCACAAAAACTTCGGCAGCGTATTCCACCTCTCCGCCTCTGTGCTGTGCTGAATAATGACGGAGTCAGCAGGAGTTAAAAACTGTCTACTTTACAAAATTTAACCTTCAATGGTGTGACCTCTTGCTGAGTTCATTCCACAGTGTGTGTGTGTGGTTTGTATTGTTTGAATGGGAAGAGAGGAAGTGGTCGTGGGACTTTTCCATGACTCACAGTTACTGTCTTGAGGGAGAATGGTGACAGTGATGCACCTTTTATTAGAACCATATCAGAGTACGGTATCAGTGAAGTTTAATTTAAGCCTTGGATTTATTATTCCTCTGATTATTATTCGTCTAAAAGCGTACGGTTCAGTAAGTACACGGGAATTCATTTGTTCGTGTATACTCCGGACACAGAGGAATGGAAATCTGCATGTTTAAGAGGTTCAGATGACAACGACTGCAGTGTTCTGCAGCTGATCTTTGTTTTTCTATATATTAACCCCTGACCCACTAAACCCGGATTAGTGACACAACAGCAGTGTTTACTCAAAGCAGCGTGGCGATGGCTCACAGTCATGAGGATCAGAGCTGTCTGGAAAAATTACTAATGGATGTGAAGATGGCATCATGGGAACGTCTGTCTAAATTAAGCAGAAGATCAGAAATTCGGTCTGGTTTCAGAGCTCAGACCTTCTCCTGCAGAGTTTTCCTATGATTTTGTATAAATATCTGATTTATCAGGATGTCTGATAAACGGCTCCTGAATGGCGCAATAGAAATGCATTTATATGCCAATACTGATAGCTGACAACTGAGGACATGAACTTATCCATGCTCTTTAGGCAGGTGGGCGGGGCATGCGTTCGCTTACCCCTGTCAATCACTGTGGTATTAACCAATCACAGGCATCCGTGAGCTCATGTATGCAAAAGAGGATAGATAGCGCTTTCCTCTGAGCGTGTTCGTTTACATGTTAGCCTTCACCCTCCTCAGGTGGAAGCTTTCGCGTGAGGACCGCTGGCTGTTTAAGGGCAAGTGACTATATCGGGGGGAAAAATAATAATAATAATTTCCTGAAAGAGAACTTGTAGACATCTCCATACAGAAAGCTTCACCATATCACCATGATCACGCCTGTATTGTTAATCTGTTCATGTGTCGTCTATATCCCTAGGAATGTGGTTACCATAGAAACGCTGATGCTTACCGTAAAAGCAGATGCACCGCCGTCAGAGCTTCCCTTCTAGAAAATTAATCAACACCCTCTGACGAATGTGGTGTAAAATAAATAAAGCAGCATCGTTTCTTGGAAATGTAAATAAACTAGCATTCAGGACTCATATTTTGCCAGAAATCTGAAATCATTCTGTAATCTTCAGTGATGTAATTGTACACCCTTTTTCAAAGCCCCCCCTTTTTATATATTTATATAAACCACAGCAATGCTGCTGTCTGCACTTTTTTACATGAGTAGGAAATACCCAGGGTACTTTTACATGAATCATGACATGTTAGTGCCAGAGAGGTGGGAGAGCACTCAGGTCGATATAAAGGCGCTGTGTTTCAGTGGCTCACTCACTCACAGAGGCTCACAGTGCAGAAAAGATGGAGATTATAGCTGTAGCCCTGCTGTTAGTGGCTGTGGGACAGGCGTTTACCAAACCTCTTCCTGAAGACGAGCCAGAGAGAGAGACATGGCTATTAGCAGAGGTGAGAGAAATATTTTTAAAGATATCAAATGCATTTGTTCAGTTTATTTAGTCAGTGTCATGGAAAAATATCTTTTACACTTTCGAGAGTTTTTTGAGTTTATTTTTTTTACTTTAGTGATGGAAGGAGACTAATAAATTAAATTTTTAAATATTTCATATTTTAATTCCAAAGTCAGATTTATGTAAATGAATGTATAAGACTTTCATTTCTAGATATTTCCTATTACTTTGAGGATTGAAATAGACTTTAGGAAAATATTTTTGGTTATTTCTATATAAGCAAATTAAATCCTAAATAAAAATACTTTTTTTTTTGTTTTATATTATGTCATAATTATAAAAGTTACCAAAAAAATTTTTTTGTTTAAAAAAAACAAAATCTGTGTTTAAATCTGGACTATAATACTTTAAAAATAAAATAAATAAATACCCCCCCCTTTTTTTAATTTTCATTTTATTTATTTATTTATTTATTTATTTATTTATTTTGTTCCCCCTAAACTCCTGAAGCATTGCATTTGTTTGTTTGTGTTTAGAATTGAACATTCAATAAAAAAGTTATTAGCAATAAATAAATAAATAAATAAATAAATAAATAAATAAATAAATAAATAAATAAATAAATAAATAAATAAATTTTTTAAAAAGAAAGAAAAATAAACATTTAAAATTTAACATTCCTCTAGTTGATCTAGTTTCATTGTACGTTTTCGTCCTCTCCCGAGAGTACATTTGTACATTTTGAATGAATGAATTTGAAAGAATTTTAACGTTGCTTTATTTTATAAAACATCCTAAATTAGCTTTTTAATGTTTTAATCCTCCTTCTTAAGTTCATTCATTAAGTGTCTTGACTCTTGTTGCTCTTTTACAGGATATCTGTAAAGCAAGTAAAACATGTTACTTTTTAAATGGAGAAAATATTCTATAGAATTATAGAATTAACATTATAAAAGTGTGTAAAGGTTTTATAGGAGGAAATGATATACATCTGTGATATCTATGTGTATATATGCTACTGGTTTAAGTTTCATCTCTTCATCCTGATGTTTAGAGGTATCTCAGGCGGTACTACGGCATGCAACCCGGTCTTCTGGGAAAATCCAAAACTTCCGACGTGATGACCGAGAAGATCCGTGCCATGCAGACATTCTTCAACCTGGAGGTGACTGGAAAGCTGGACGAAGACACGCTGGACATTATGAAGAAGGCCAGATGTGGAGTGCCAGAGGTAGCAGAGTATAATCTCTTCCCCAGGAAGCCGAAATGGCAGAACACGCTTGTGACATTCAGGTTAGTTTTGTTTTTTCTCTCAGTAAATTTGTATTGCTTTGATTTTTTTCCTTATTAATTTCAACTGCTACCTGTTATTGAACACAGAATAACCAACTACACTCCTGATCTGAAGAAGGAGGATGTAGATCGAGCGATTCATAATGCCCTTAAGGTCTGGAGCATTGTAACTCCTCTGAAGTTCAAAAGGTTGCACGAAGGAAACGCCGACATCATGATCAGCTTCGGGAGACTAGGTAGACTTCAGTCTTATCACAGAAATGTTTCACCATTCTCAAACAATCCTTTTATTCATCCGTTGTGTGTTGGCGTGGTTTAAACGACAGAACACGGAGATCACAACCCCTTCGACGGCCCTGAGGGACTCCTCGCCCACGCTTACCCACCAGGGGCAGGCATCGGCGGAGACACGCACTTCGACGAGGATGAAACATGGACGAAAGACTCACACGGTAAAGTACAGTCCTGTAATGATTACTAATAGCTGCAGCCAGAAAACCAACTGCTGAATTCTTGTTTCTGATTGGTCAGAAAGTGTTGACTAAATTTCTGTAACATTACCTCAGAAAAATTTCTGCCTTAACGCCAGATCACAGGTAAAGCATTCATTCCCATAATCTACCGTTTCCATAGTAACAGCTCGTTCGGTATATAAAAATAGACGTTCCATATAATCTACGACCAATAATAAGTGGATTTAAAAATATAATGATATTAAAGTGTGAAAGGTTCTCTGTAAAGAGACATTTATATAACATTAAGTCTTCAGAACAGAGAGTGTTAGGGTTTATTGGATCTAAGCTTTTTCATGGAGGTTTCACAATATTAAATGCAACAATAAATAGATAAAAAGTACAGCATGTTGGTATATAATTCATAAAGTACGTAATATGAGAAATAATATATTTCAGCATGTGTTTGGAGAATAAACACTAACAAGATGTCTTTACACCAAGTGATGTTCCTTATTTATTAATATTTATTTATTATTTATTTATTAATAAAGAAATATTTTGACAAGTGAAAACATCTTGAAGATAGACAAAAGTTCCGAACATTACAGTTCTGGGAACATTTGCTTGTGTGAACAAAACTTCCATGGTGGTCTGATCCACCAATCTGATTGGTCGAGTGGCGTAACAATAGTGCTTGTCGAAGACTTCTATGTCTATTTTCAGAAGACATAGAAGGCTCCATAAATATATATATATAACTTATGACTTATGATATAAGAGCTAATCAGTAGGCGGCCTATCATGTGAGTGTAGCTACTTCAGGATCTGTTTCTGATAGTGGAGTAAAAGTGAACAAAATATTTGTCCACTGTTGAAAATCAGCAGCGACGACCTACAGCTGAATCACATCCATGTCACAGTTCAGCATATATCTGCATTCTGGCTTATGCCTAAATATAGAAGCACTGGCACTTCTGACCGTGTGTATCACACCGCTTGTCCGTGTTCGCTATTCTAGTTACTACACTTATTATAGGAGGTCAATCAGTCTGTGCGTTGGCATGGTAACAAGCAACACTCTATATTCATTGGCAGAGCAATAATATACAAAATATCACACTTGATATGACGGTGTTGCTTAATTATATAACACTTATAAACGTTCCTCTAATGTGTGAAGGGATTGCTTTCTCTAACCTGTTTGTCTGTGTGAGGTAAAAACAATGTGGATAATAGGGTACATAATATATTTAAATGAAAATATTTATTTGTGGACATTTTGTGTGTGCTCTACTTATTGGCTACACTGAGGTGTCAATGAGTGTGTGAATAGATAGATGGATGAATGGATAGATAGATAGATAGATAGATAGATAGATAGATAGATAGATAGATAGATAGATAGATAGATAGATAGATAGATAGATGATATAGTAAGGGAATGAAGGATGAATGAATGAATGAATGAATCTATTGTGACTAGGTGCATTTTTTAACCCTCTTGCAGAGTACAACCTCTTCTTAGTTGCGGCTCACGAGTTCGGTCACGCTCTCGGCATGGCTCATTCTAACGATCCTGGCTCGCTGATGTTCCCAGTTTACTCGTACACCAGTGAGTTTCCTCTGTCTGAAGATGACATCAAAGGCATTCAAGACCTCTACGGTAGGTACAGGAGAGCGAGCGGTGGCTTCAGTACAATAAATAGAACTATGCAATTCTACTGAATTTGGTTATTGTAATCATGTATGTGATGTTGGCTCATTCATAGGTCCCAACCCGGATCACGAGAAGTTCAAACCCAAACCTGAAGCTCCGAAGAAATGCGACCCTGAGTTAAGCATAGATGCCATAACAGAGCTTCGAGGAGAGACGCTCATTTTCAAAGACAGGTGTTTAACCATGAATGTGATTCTGACTCCAACAACGACGATAGCTTCATCATGATAAATCACATTATTCGTTTTTCCCTCAACTCTTTTTTAATTTAAGTGTGTTTCTACTCTTCTTGGCAGATATTTCTGGCGTGTGCACCCGCAGTTCACCGAACCCGAGCTCTCACTCATTAAATCCACATGGCCTCAACTCCCGAAGAAAATAAACGCAGCTTATGAGAACCCTCAGAAAGACATCGTCATCATATTCAGTGGTTCGTTTCTTTCAAACATAATTATCACACGTGTTGTCGCTGTTCAAGGTGATGGTGATGTCTGTTAAACATGTATTTTTACTAAATTATTAACAATTAACAATAATAGTTACTAAAACCATGCACTAGCTAGCATCGTGCTAAGCAAACATGCTGTTTGCTAACATTAAGCTAGCTATCGTGTAAGCTAGGACTGGTAGTGAGATAGTAAATATTAGGCTAACATTTATGTTATTTAAAACATAGCCCAGGCTTGCTAGAAAACTAGCCGACATTAAGCTATATTCACTAGCAAGATAGCTTACTGTCATGTAAATAAGTTTATTAGCCATGTTTACTAGCCAAGTTTACTAGCCAGCCAGCTAACGTTAAGCTAATAATTATAAAATCCAAATCATTAGCGAGCTAACATAGCCAACAAGCTAACTTTACGCTAGCAACATTAGCCAGGCTCGCTAACAAGCTAGCCAACATAATTTAAACTATTAAAAATTTACTAATGATCCGCAGCACATTAGCTAATGTTAATAAACTATTCTGTAAATAAAACAAATGTTTTTGGAAGTTTAATAATTAAACCCACTTGCCAGTTTCATTAGCAACCTAGCTAACAAAAGGCTAACTATTGTTTGCCTGCCTAATAGTAGACTAGCTACTGCTAGGCTTCATGCCTCCAGATTATGTGGTAGAGGGAGAAAGAGCTGAACTATGTCTTTTTAATCAATGAACTATTGTACTATTAGTAGAATAAAAGTATGTACATTATAGTATTCATAATATTATTGTTATATTTATGTTTTCAAGGTATCAGAATGTGGGCACTGAATGGTTACACCTTGGTGCCAGGCTACCCAAAATACATCCACAAACTGGGACTCCCAAAATCCGTTCGCAAAATAGATGCTGCGGTTCACATTCGCGACAAGGGCAAGACTCTGCTCTTCACTGACGAGGAGTACTGGAGGTGAACTGAATTTTTATATCTGGTTTCCAGCACATCAAGGCAATATTATTAAAAATGGCAAACTCAGACTGCAGTGTGTGCAAAATGTGGAGCTCATCGAGTTCGATTTCATCCACAGTTACGATGAAGAGAGAAGCACCATGGATCATGGATACCCCAAGTCTATAAAAGACAGCTTTCCTGGGATGCGTGAAAGAGACGGGGATGAGGTGGACGAGGTGGATGCTGCCACCTACAGAAACGGTACGTAGCGTAGCTCATATTCAGTATCATATTTGGTCCCACATAGCAGACGGGTCTGGGCCAGATCTGGCATTTAGCCGGCACTGCACAGCATGGCAATGTCAACCAGATGTGGACCAGGTCTGGCACTGTTTATATGATGGCATGCCAGATGTGGGCTGGTTATGGTTTGGTTTATGTGGCCCAGGTCTGTCCATGCCAGATGTGGGCCGGTTATGGTTTGGTTTATGTGACCCAGGTCTATCCATGCCAGATGTAGGCCGGTTATGGTTTGGTTTATGTTGCCCAGGTCTGTCCATGCCAGATGTGGCCCGATCGTGATTGAGCTTATGTTGCCTATATGTTTGTGTGGGCCAGATCTGGGCCAGCAGTATGGCCCAGTGCTGTCCCTGTTCTGGGCCAACAGTGTGGCCCAGTGTTGGCCTTGTGCTGCCCCATGTGTGGCCCAAAGGGCTGTCATTCTTTGTGGTATGTGGGCCGAGTGTAAGTGCATTGTGTGGACCAGATCTGGACCAGACCTATTTTGCTATGTGGGGTATGGGATATAAAATGAAGCACTGCAGGGGTGTGCAGTTATAGGAAAACAGTCAACAGTCAACAACAAGGTCGATTAAATGAGAGTTACTGTGTCCTGCTGAGGATTTTCCTATAACAGGAATTTGTTCTTGTCATGTCACAAACCATTCAAAAATAACTCTATATTTTTTTAAACAGGATACTTGTACTTGTACCACGAGAACCTGCAGTATGAGTACAGCTACGAGAGACGGAAAGTGGTACGCATCCTGAGAGCCAACGAGCTGCTCAACTGCTGAGCTCTTATTGTACGCATGTCTCAAAACATTTACTTTTTAATACTTACACACTTTAAAAATGTGATAATTCAGTTTTTATTTATGAATTTCTAACTACTGAGCTGGTTCAGTAAAAAATAAACAACAGTTCTGATTATTTAAGGATGTATTTATAGTTCAGTGAAATTGTACCTAAGGACAGTGTTCATAAGGCTACATAACACCTATATAATCCTTTTAGGACAACAATCAGTTGTCGTAACTTGTGTTACTTGTGTTATTTGACGTCATAATTGACAAACCGTTATTTATAACAGTTGACATAAGTCTACACAGATGTTATGCCCTATAAGGGGCTTATTCCAACAGGCATAAGGTGTCATGAAGACATCATTCATCAGATTAGCCTTAGCTTAATGTGATACTAACAAAAGAAGCATGACACTTGACATAAACCTACATAGAGCTTATTCTAGATGGAGGGTTATGCCAAAGGGCGTTAGATGTCATAACATCCTGTTTTGTCTCTTATAATGTCATGTTTTATGTGAATTTTATGTGACATAATAGGCATTGACAAATAAATAGGTATCTATGGCAATCGATATAAATCTACATAGATCTTATTTCATCTCATAAGGGCAGTTGTGTGCCAGTTGTGGGCAGTTGTCCAACAGTTGTGTGATGTTATAAAGTCTTTTTAGCAATTATGATGTCATTTGACTTTGAGGTGTTAATAGAACTTGGCATCATCACTGAAGAAAATAGTCTTTAGGACAAACTTTCATGGATCTTATGTCATGTGCAGGTTTATTTCAAGAGGTCTCAGATACAGTACAGCCTCTATGACTCCTGTTGGAATAAGGCTTTATATGGAACAAGATCATGTCAGCTTATGCAACATCTTTATCATGTGACTACTATCAAATTACACTGAGCTACAAAGTCAGGTGTCATAACGTCCTAACGTAGCTATAAATCAGCTCAGAATTACACAATATGTCCAGTTAACTTAACTCTTTCAACTAGACAGCAAAACTAATGAAAGCAGTTATAAACAGTTATGAAGGTGTCACGTAGCCTTGGGAACACTACCACTAAGTACAGTTTGTCATACAGTTTCATGAGTCTGGAACCATGTGGAATAATTCAGATCTGATGATGACGTGACGATGAAATAAAGTCTTCTGTGTTGACTCACGGATTGAGAATATTTAACACGTTATTTATGAGGTCATTGGGAACGTTGAATAAAATAAATCCTTACATAAATATTTTGTCTCTGTGTATTTTCTCATGAGTTTGTGATGCTTCTGCCTTAGCATTTAGTTATGTGACTGATTCGATTGACTTGCTGAGGAAGAATGCGGTCAAAACACACTATAATAACGGTCTGATAGATCTTTCTGGTAGCCTTCGGATGGATGGATGGATGGATGGATGGATGGATGATAGATAGATAGATAGATAGATAGATAGATAGATAGATAGATAGATAGATAGATAGATAGATAGATAGATAGATAGATAGATAGATAATTCAAATTCAAATTTTATTCATCACATACGAAATCATACACCGTACGATGTGTAGTGAAATGATTTTTACAACTGAACCTACATTTGAAGAATGAAGAGTAAAAATTACTGTGTGGACATGAAAACTAAAGGGATATAATTAAAAATATATAGAGAAAATAGGGAAAATTAAATGTAAAAATTAAAGACAAAATAATTGTGAATATGCATATGCAAATATATATATATATATATATATATATATATATATATATATATATATTTATATATATATATATATATATAACAGTAGATATAATATAAAATACAAATAAAAAATATAAATATATAATATAATATAGTACAATATACAGTATATATAAAAATAAAATAATATAAAATAAAATATACATAAATAATATATATATGTGTAAACTATATATAATATATAGGAAGATACAACATATACATATATGTAGATGTAGATAGACAAATTTTAATGGTATGACAATAAATAAATACAGTATGTACAGTACCATGTGTATATGTAAGATAAATATATATATATATATATATATATATATATATATATATATATATATATATATATATATAAGGCAAATATAAATGTACAGTTGAACAGGAATATCAGGGAGTAAAGTGAGGGTGCAGTGTGCACATAAAGATGTACAGTGAGTGTGGTTGATGTGTGTGCAGAGTAGATAGATAGATAGATAGATAGATAGATAGATAGATAGATAGATAGATAGATAGGTTTGGATAGGTAGGGATAAGTTCCTGTTAGAGCTTATGTCCTCTTTTTTGAAGCAAACATGTTTGTCCTAAAAAAATCACTGACACTGGAAACTCCTTCTATAAATATAAAATTCATCTCCTGAGCGACCTGTGGTTTGAATCTTGCCTCACATTAAGGGTTTTGAGTTTGTATGTTCTCACCATGTTATAGGGGTTCCCTCTAGGTTCACTGGTTTCCTCCCTATGTCTAAAGGCATTCGATGTAGACTGACTGACATCTCAATATTGTCTGTAATGTGTAAATGTGTGTGTGTGTGTGTGATTGTGATGGGTAGCCACCTTGTCCAGGGTGTCCCCCACCTTGTACCTCTGGGATAGACTCCATCTTCCTTGCATAGATGAATGGATGGATGGATGATTATCTCTGTCTATATCTAGATTATCTATATCTATAGATTATGTTAAGCATCTAAGGTACAAGCCTATGTGCTGTTACTATAGGAACGTTAGAATAACATAAGAATGAGTGTGTTATTAAGTTAAGCTGTCTTTATTTGTCACATATACATTACTGAACAGTGAAATTCTTTCTTTCTTTGCATATCCCATCCTTGAGGGTTGGGGTCAGAGCACAGGGTCAGCCATGATGCAGCATACCTGGAGGAGGGTGGGTTGGGGGCCTTGGTACTGGGTACTGGGGCTTGAACACCCAATCTTCTGGTCAATGACCCCGAGCCTTAACTAATCAAGCTACCACTGCCCCATTATTATGGAACTATTGTCAGAGCTGCTGTTATAGAAACTTAATCCACATCTCATTACAGAATTCGACAGTAACATATATTGTACTATATATAATTCTCTCAGAAATAGCTGAACGTCTTGATTCCAGGTCTTAGGATAGCAATCTGTCTCTCCTTGTGTTGTGTTAGCCTGAAAAGTGTGTGTTTGAGCTGTTCTGGATGAGAAATATTTATTTACTGTAAGCTGCAGTGACTCTACAGTGACACAACATATCCATTTTTCCAGAAAATGTACGAAACTCACATCCCAAACCTCACTTGGTTGCCCTCGCCACCTCGCCCTGTGTTTGCTTTAAACCCCACACACACACATACACACACACACACACATACACACACACACACACTGAGCCACAACACAACCGCAAAGATTTGCATATTTGTGTGTGAGGTTTGTAGAGGCATGTTTCGTTTTAGGAATCTGTGAACTTTGTTATTTAGTCATTTGATTATATCTAAAATTTTTTCTTTAAAGCAAGTCCCATTGTTTTTGGGAGGAATTTGAAACTGCCAGACAAAGCCACAAGCTTCAGGTCAGGAAAAAATACTCTGTTTTGCGGGGGTTATTTTAGCAGTCCTCATTTATTAGAGCTGTGTGTGTGTGTGTCTGTGCTTTTTTCTTGAGTCTTGTGTCAGCTTGAGACGCCTTATCTACATGACTCAAAAACATTGTGAACAGGTTTTCAACTCAATAATATTAGACGTGTTGGATTTGTCATTGGTCTGGTCTGGTCTTCTTGACTCTTGGCTTCTAAATGGAAAAATAACGCTGGAGTTTAAGCTTAATAAGGAAATGGGAATTGCCCAACAGGAAACTGGGAAGACAAGTCAGTGACAACATGATAGCAAAAAAGTATTGGTGCTATTTTATTTATATCCAGGGGAATTTTTATCTCTTTTCCTACATTTTCCACATTACCACAGAGATAAACAAACAAAACACACACACACACACCCACACAAAGACACAAGAGACGTCTTGCTATGGTTTCCAGCAGCAGGTTTTTATGGAGATGGAAGATGTGTCTTTATTCAATGAAGGATTTTACATAGACTTTAAAGTTAGTAAGGTAAGTTTACTGTTTCAGTTACAGTTTAGCACTATTTAACTCGTCTTCAGGTGTTACTATTCAGTTTTTGTGTATTTGTGTAATTAAAACTGGTCTTCATCTGCACAGTTTAGTTGAATTTGTGCCCATTTGTTGCCTCATATTTCTGTTATTATGTCACAGGAGTAGAAACGTAGACTTGCACTGGCTTATACGGTCCCTTCCAATATGGCGGACGTCTAGACGAGCAACCCGTCTAATATGGCGTCTGCAATTGGTTTGCTTGGCCACTAGTTGTCAATAGAGAGCCGCGTGCGCTGTTTTTGCACGGGAAAAGCAAACAACTTCCGGTGTTTCGATTGTTTCTTTTCTCTAACCGTCGTTCAGTGTGTTTTACTGTTTATTTCACTTTTTCCCCACGAACGCTGATGATTGATGACGGACTTTCTATTTTTAGGTAAATATTAAACTCATATACATGCAACCTGGTCGTTTATTATCGGAAATAACCTCACACTGGTGGATTTTTTAGCTCGTTTGTGAGCACAGTTTTAGGGCTGTAACCTAAATGGTAGCTTCTTGGTGATGAAGTGCACTACGGAGGGCGCAGAATCCATTACTTTTACCTCTTATGTAGTGTACTTGGGTAGGGAGTAAGGGGCTGATTGGAACGTTCAGACGGCTTAAACGTGTGATCACGAGCTTGATAACAAATAGGCAATAAATAATAGTTTTTCATTTTAATTTAATTTAACTTATTTGTAATTAAAACTTTATTAAAAAAATTATTAAATGAATTGTTTAAGAAAATCTTCTAGAATTTTTTATAGCGTTTAGCTAGATCCAATATAACCATATAAATGTGTTATAATAATTGTAACAATAATAATAATAATAATTTATCCGGAGATTATACACAGCCCCCCCCCCTTTTTTATTTTTTTTTTATTTTTATTTACTTAATTTATTTATTTTGGTTAACTTTCTGAAACATCTAAGGCTGTGTGTGTTATTAAAGTATTTATTTTTATGAGTATAGTGTCTTTACACTGATCATGTACCAGTTATAAGGAAATTGTTCTTCACACGTTTGTTGAAAATAAATGCGACTGATTGCTTTAATGGCGTCGCTGTCAACATGATAGCGACTCTTAATGTATTTACAACAAACCTTACATTACTTCTGTATGCACTTATTGTCTTAATCGTGTCTCAGGAAAATGTTCTCGTTCTTTCCAGATGCCTAATGTTACTCCAGCTGGATCTTCTCCTCCACCTGTGAGTGGAAGTGTTGGAGATCCGCAGCAGCTCCACCCAGCTGAAACAGTGAGCTACAGCCGGGCTCTTCTAGAGGACACTCCCGATCCTGGACTTCCTGAAGGGCTCAGTGTGGAGGCGAATCGCTGTCCGGAGCAGCTTAATACAGGTGAAGAGAAAACTTCGGGAGATGACGAGCGAGCATGCAATCAGCTGAAAAACAGAGAAGAGGTCATTAAAGAGATCAGCATCAGCAGCAAGGCTTTCATCGGCCCCGCGTGTCGACCGCAGCCTCAGTTAGAGGATGAGCTGAGCGAGTTTTATAAAGAGCTTAAGCAAATCCAACAGCCAGACACTGTAACTGGGAATAATGGGAGTTTATCTCAACCCGGGCCTCCATCAGACACTGTAGATGGGAATAGACAGCGTGTCTCTCATTCCTGGCCTCCATCAGACTCTGAAGATGGGAATAGTCACTATGTCTCTGATTCCTGGCCTCCATCAGACACTGTAGTCGGGAATAATGAGAATGTTTCTCGGTCCTGGGCTCCACCAACCAACTCACCAGCCATAAAAGAGAAAGGGAACAATCACAGGAATACCTACAGGCCTTATCCAGCTACCCGGCCACAAACAGACTACAGGAACACACCACAATGGAGACCTCAGCCTCATGACACGACATACAATTGGTCAAATCCACACAGTTTTCAAAATCAGTGGCAGCTTCCTCCACCAAACATCCACTTCTATCCTCCACCTCGACCCGGAAATCCCCCGCACCCGCCGTACTCCCAGCATCACGGACACTGGTGCAGTCAACCTGCTGAACCCAGCTTCCAGTTCAGTCCTGATGTCAGACTCGCTTCATCTCACGGCCCAGCTTCATATGCTCCGTATGAAGGGTTTGAAAGACCGCAATACGAGGAACAGGATTCTCAGGATGTGAACCAACACACGTGTAACGACGAGCCGGTGTTGATTTTGATGAGAGGAGTCCCAGGTTCCGGGAAATCGACTCTGGCCAGGTGAGTTTTGAATGTGCAGGTGAACAAAATACATAATATTGTGCAAGACAAAGGTTAACTATTATATAGACATCACTGGTGTATTGGATTTTTTAAACTTCTCACAGGTTTTTGTTCAGTTAATAGTTTCCTATATTAACCACAATGCTATGTGGTGCAGTAGGAAATTTGCTGCATTCTCGTAAATCTGAATTCCGATTAGGAGAATACTCCAACTTGGAAATTCCTCCTGAACCCTGAGTTTAGCAAATGACATCAAACGGACATGGAGGCTCACAGCATCCATGGTAAAATGCTTTACGAAGAAGAACTGTGGTCACAAAGCCTTTATTATCACCACACATACATTACAGTATAGTGGAATTCTTTTCTTCACATATCCCAGCTGGGGTCAGAGCACAGGGGCAGCTATTATACAGCACCCCTGGAGCAGAGAGGGTTAAGGGCCTTGCTCAATCACCCAACAGTGGAGCTTGGTGGTGCTGAGGCTTGAACCCTGACCGTCCAATCAACAACTCAGAGCCTTAACCACTTGACCTACCACTGTCCCAATAATAATAATATATACAAAGATATTAGCTTGTGAAAGCCAGAACACTGTTATATTTGCAGAGGCAAATATAAATCACTCATGACACACTTTGTAGCTTCCAAGTGAAGATGAACGCAGCATCTTAGGAGAGAAGTGATGCAGAGGCACTTTAGTCCTTTAGTCTGTCCGGTTGCTTCAGTCTGCACAAACAGATCCCAAAGCTTCAACTTTACATATGATTCTCAAGGTGTCCGGGAAGAATCTGTGTGGAATCTGCAGGTTTATATATGAGTAAATCTATTGTATTAAGAGAGATTGGTGTGCATTTCTCAGGCAGATATCATCCAGAGGTCCAAGTGGGCTGATCCTCAGCACAGACGATTTCTTCTACCGGAAGAACGGCTACCACTTCGATCCCGCTCTGCTCGGAGACGCACACGACTGGAACCACAACAGAGGTACATAGATCTGGAAAGATGCTTATTCCAGACCTGAAGACCTGCTGAGATTCACATCACGTCTTTGTGATTTATTTCAGCCAAACAAGCCATGCTGAAAAGACACACCCCGGTTATTATCGACAACACAAACGTTCAGGCCTGGGAAATGAAGCCGTACATCACTGTGGTGAGTTACAGTGAATTAAATACAGCCTCAAATTTGTGGATGATTTTTTTAAAACACCTTCTCTGATCTCTGATACTTTCTTTTATGGTCTTTCAGGCTTTAGAGATGGGGTACAGAGTGGAGTTTGTTGAGCCGGACACCGGCTGGAAGTGTGATCCTGTGGAGTTGGAAAAGTGAGTGTGCTCATGGTTTAAACAGCTTGTAGTTTTAGCCTAAATCCTAAACCCCACGGCTCAGGAGACCTCAATGAGCATTTATATTCGCTTGGATATTCTTCAAACAAGGCAATGGGATTTTAAACAGCAGTTACTTGTTTTTAAATAAAAATGACACTCTTTCTGCATCATTTTTAAGGATTTCTCAGAGATTGTATTAAAGTACTGTCTGATCTAATGGCACTGAAGCTGCATGACTTCTCTATTATGGTTTACACCGATCAAGCATAACATTATGACCAGGTGCAGTGAATAAGACTGATGATCTCCTCATCATTTCACCTGTTAGTGGGTGGGATATATTAGGCAGCAAGTCAACATTTGAGCGAGTTTGACGAAGGGCCAAATTGTGATGGCTAGACGACTGGATCAGAGCATCTCCAAAACTGCAGCTCTTGTGGGGTGTTCCCGGTCTGCAGTGGTCAGTATCTGTCAAAAGTGGTCCAAGGAAGGCACAGTGGTGAACCGGAGACAGGGTCATGCCCGGCCAAGGGTCATTTATGCACGTGGGAAGCGAAGGCTGGACCGTGTGATCCGATCCAACAGACAAGCTACTGTTGCTCAAATTGCTGAAGAAGTTAATGCTGGTTCTGATAGAGTCAGAATACACAGTGCAGGACGGGTCAGGGCTGTTAAAAAAGGGGACCAACACCAATATTAGGCAGGTGGTCATAATGTTATGCCTGGTTTATTGTTGAAAGAGTAAACAAACGTAAACATAAAGACTAACCTCTTAGAGAATATAGTAGTCAGATCAGCTGATTTGTTACTCTTAGGCCAAAGTAAGGAATAAAATGCGGGGTTTTGCTGTTAAAGGAATATAATGTGACAGTGACAGTCTTGTGTAATAGAGCAGATTTACAGCTAGTGTTTTATTCCACTTGTACCTCAGCAGTGTGCCAATTATTCATTTATTTCTATATTAAAGAATAACACAAGTGGACTTTGTATCCATTTATAGTTAATTGTAATGGATTGTTTACAAAACAAGTTGTCCTTTCATCTGCCTCTGTTTGTTTACATGTATCTATGACCAATAGCAGAGCAGTAACTTGGAGGCTGCGTCCCAACTGATGACCTACACTCTATGCACTGTGTACTCTAGTGTATGAATGTTAGAAGGGTCATATCGTCTATTGAAGCACAAATTTTTTTAAATGGTGTTAAATAATCTACAAGTGTAACAGAACGATAATGTGGCCCCATCACACCCACTCCTTTGTTGATTATTTTCCTCTTACGGCTTGACCCAAGGTGTTTTTTAACAGCGGACGTTTTTGCACTTCAGTGTTTATTTAACTCCTCACTGTTTATTCCCGCTTATTTACTCGTTAAGTCTTCCTGTAAACGTCTTCCTTTGTGTCTCAGGAGGAATCATCACGGAGTCTCGAGGGAAACTATAGCAAACATGCTGGACCGATTCGAGGTCCCCATCAGCGTGGACATCGTCATGACTTCCTGTGAACCTTCTCATAAAAGAAAAAAACATCGTCCCAGACATTACAGACACAGAAGATGACACGTGTATATATAAATATAAATAAACACTATATTGCCAAAAGTTTTGGGACACCCCTCCAAATAATTGGATTCAGGGGTTGTTCTCGGCCCCTTAGTTCCAGTGAAAGGAACTCTTAATGTTTCAGCTTCATACCAAGACATTTTAGACAATTTCATGCTCCCAGCTTGAGGAAACAGTTTGGGGATGACCCCTTCCTGTTCCAACATGACTGTGCACAAAGCAAGGTCCATAAAGACATGGATGAGTGAGTTTGGTGTGGAGGAACTTCACAGAGTCCTGACCTCAACCCCATAAAACACCATTGGGATGAATTAGAGTGGAGACTGTGAGCCAGACCTTCTCGTCCATCATCAGTGCCTGACCTCACAAATGCACTTCTAGAGAGGAACAGTCAAAAATTCCCATAGACACACCCCTAAACCTTGTGGAAAGCCGACCAGAAGAGTTGCTGTTATAGCTGCAAAGTGTGAGCCAACTCCATATTACATTCATGTGCATGTAAAGGCAGACGTCCCAAAACTTTTGGCAATATAATGTGTATATAAAATTTTAACAGGAAATGAATGTATTTTTGTGATTATTTTTGTGACATTTATGAAGAGATTTTAAACAGTGTTGACACTCTGGTCAGCAATTTTATATAAACATGACCGGATGTCTTGGTTTGAACGGATTGTGAAAATAATTCATAATAAGTCTTTAATATTAATGATGCAAGTCATTACATCAAATCAGTTTTTTTATTTTAAGGAACCGAGGTCATAGATCTTCAGATTTGTAGGATCTCTAAACTGTATTTGACAGCAGAAAGCTGAATGCTTGTTGCTGTTTTTTCCTTTTTGAAAGCTTTGTATGGATCGTCTGATGCCGACTTTCCTTTCCTTTTCCTTTTCTGTGTAAAATCCGACTGTAACGTAATTGAAATTCACTTTCTCCATCCTTGGGAGAATTTCATCACTCTGATCTGATAGAAACTCAGGAAAACCTCAGAGGAACCCTCAGGTAAAATGTACAAAAATACCTTTTTATTTCAAAATGAAAAATCTTAAAAGATGGCTGGTGCATTTTATTCTTGTCTTCATGTTTGTGATGTTTAATGATGTTATTAAATGCCATGTTTATAATACTAACACAGATACCAACGTTTTGTGTAGTAGAATTCTAATAGTCTATTATATTTTTAGTATCTGCTATTTAATTACTAAAATATGGTATAATACTAATATGTAGTTTATTAATCTACGTCTCCCACCACCCTGATCAGGATAAGGCACATGGCGGTTTTCCCCTGGTGGGTGTGAAGGGGGAGTACACCCTGCCTGGGATACCTGTACAGTTCACACATTTTTCCAAACCTAGTGCCACTTAATCCTCCCTGTTACAGGGGTGTGGCACCATAGTTGACCCTGACCCCCTACAGCTGGGATATACATTGATCAGGTATAACATTATGACCATTGACAGGTGAAGTGAATAACACTGATGATCTCCTCATCATGGCACCTGTTAGTGGGTGGGATATATTAGGCAGCAAGTCAACATTTTGTCCTCAAAGTTGATGTTAGAAGCAGGAAAAATGGACAAGCGTAAGGATTTGAGCGAGTTTGATGAAGGGCCAAATTGTGATGGCTAGACCACTGGATCAGAGCATCTCCAAAACTGCAGTTCTTGTGGGGTGTTCCCGGTCTGCAGTGGTCAGTATCTATCAAAAGTGCTCCAAGGAAGGAACAGTGGTGAACCGGAGACAGGGTCATGGACGGCCAAGGCTCATGGGGAGCAAAGGTGAGAGATGAGCTACTGTTGCTCAAATTGCTGAAGAAGATAATGCTGGTTCTGACAGAAAGGTGTCAGAATACACAGTGCATCACAGTTTGTTGCATATGGGGCTGCAGACCAGTCAGGATGCCCATGCTGACCCCTGTGCATCGCCGAAAGCACCATGCTTTGGGCAGTGTCATGCTTTGGGCAATGTTCTGCTGGGAAAACCTGGATCCTGCCTTCCATGTGGATGGTACCTAAGCATTGTTACGGACCATGTTCACCCTTTCATAGAAACGGTATTCCCTGATGGCTGTGGCCTCTTTCAGCAGGATAATGCATCGTGCCACAAAGCTGAAATGGTTCAGGAATGGTTTGATGACCACAACACCCAGTTTGAGGTGTTGACCTGGCCTCCAAATCTCAATCCAATCAAATTGGACAAACAAGTCCGATCCATGGAGGCCCCACCTTGCAATTTAAAGGATCTGCTGCTAACATCTTGGTGCCAGATCCCACAGCACACCTTCAGGGATCTAGTAGAGTCCATGCCTCGACGGGTCAGGGCTGTTTTGGCAGCAAAAGTGGGAGCAACACAATATCAGACAGGCGGTCATAATGTTATGCCTGATTTGTGTATGAAGAAAACTTCCACTGTATTGTATAATTAAAAAGTCTTGTACTTCTTGTTGTTGTTATTATTATTAGAGCGCGCGAGAGAGAGACCAGTAGAGGTCAGTGTTGGCCCGTGTTTTGTGGCGCGCGCGCGCGCGCGCCCGGTGTGGATTGGTGCAGCTGCAGGCAGGAATTGGCGCCATTTTGAAGCTCACACAGCGGCCGTGAGTGTGTGTGAGGGAGGGAGAGATACACACACACACACACACACACACGCGCGCGCGCACAGACACGGCGGCGGGCTGCGGAGCTGATCAACACTCAGGTACACGGCGCTACCTGGACGATTAAACCCCCCCCCCGAGGTGCACTTATATATACACATATACATGCATCTGTGTGTTTTTTATTCTGTTTTTATTTATAATTAAGGATTTAGATTCATGTAATGGCGGTTTCTGAGCACGAGCTGGGGGATACTAGTGTATGGTTAGCTGTAGCATGGCTAACACTCTAATAATGTCCATTCTCTCTCTTGCTCTTTTTCAAAAATCAGAACTAAAATGCTTTTCTGAAATGTTTGACTGGGGGAAAAAATCACGATTCCCCCCCCCACTCATTTTCTGGATTATGCTTTTATTGACATCTTTGGACGGCTGGTGTTTTTGTTGTAGCTAGGCTAGGCTAATAAAATGTAGCTGTTTATCTAATAAAGCTAGCACCACACCGCGCGCGTGAACGCCGCTGCATTAACGCCGTTTATCTGCTTTATTTCTAGACCAGCTTACAAAATAAATAGCGTTTAAGTCATTAAATACAGTTCGTTAGCTTTGTAGCTAACAAAAAAACTAGCTTTGTCTATTGTGTGGGGAATTTAGGTAAATATGGTTCATTATCGTTAGCTTGCTAGCTGTCATGTATAGTCTTCCAGGCACTGTTTGTGTTTAATGAATTAATTAGTTAGCAGTTAATCAGCCCCACGCCCCGTGTGTGTGTGTGTGTGTGTGTGTGTGTGTGTGTGTGGTGTGTCCGTGCGTACGCGCGCGCGAAAGAACATTTGGGTTTGTTATGGATCATCAGACCAGATTTTTTTGGTTATTATTGCGTTATAATACGGCATAAGACATGCATAATGTTCTGTTTTTAAGGTGTTCGTATCGTCCTGTGTGTGTGAGAGAGAGAGACCATTGGGATTGTTATAGATCTTCAAATCAAATGCATGGGCTATTAGAGCGTTGTAATGTGATATAAGATGTGCATAATTTGTCACTGGTGGTGTTACCACACTTTGTGTGTGTGTGTGAGACAGAGAGAGAGAGACCGTTGGGATTGTTATGAATCATCAAATCAAGTGTGTGGGTATTTAGAGTGTTATAATGCGACATGAGACTTGCATAATGTGTCATTGGTGATGTTAGTACACCTGTGTGTGTGTGTGTGTGTGAGAGAGAGAGAGAGACCATTGGGATTGTTATGAATCATCAGATCAAGTGTGTGGGTATTTAGAGTGTTATAATGCGACATGAGACTTGCATAATGTGTCATTGGTGGTGTTAGTACACCTGTGTGTGTGTGAGAGAGAGAGAGACCATTGGGATTGTTATGGATCATCAAATCAAGTGCTTGGGCTATAAGGGCATTATAATGCGACATGAGACATTCATAATGTGTCATTGATGGTGTTAGTTCCACTGAGTTTGTGTGTGTTTGAGACCATTGGGATTGCTATGGATCATCAAATCAAGTTCTTGGTTTATCGGAACATCATAATGCGACATAAGACATGCATAATGTGTCATTGATGGTGTTAGTACACCTGTGTGTGTGTGTGTGTGTGAGAGAGAAAGACCATTGGGATTGATATTAATCATGAAATCGGGTGCGTGGGGTTTTAGAGTGTTATAATGCGACATGAGACTTGGATAATGTGTTATTGGTGGTGTTAATACACGTATATGTGTGTTTTAGACCATTAGGATTGTTATGGGTCATCAAATCAAATGCATGGGCAATTAGAGTGTTATAATGCGATATGAGACGTGCATAATGTGTCATTGGTGGTGTTAGTATACCTGTGTGTGTGTGTGTGTGTGTGTGTGTGTGTGTGTTTGAGACCATTGGGATTGTTATGGATCATCAAATCACGTGCTTGGGCTTTTAGGGTGTTATAATGTCATTGATGGTGTTAGTTCTGTCGTGTGTGTGTGAGAGAGAGAGAAACAATTTTATTTTGTTATGGATCATCAAATCAAATGGATGGGCTTTTAGAGTGTTATAATGCAACATGAGACATGCATAATGTGTCATTGATGATGTTAGTACCTGTGTGTGTGTTGGAGACCATTGGGATTGTTATGGATCATCAAATCAAGTGCATGGGCTTTTAGAGCATTATAATGCAACATGAGACATGCATAATGTGTCATTGGTAGTGTTCGTATGCGTGTCAGAGAGAGAGAGAGAGAGAGAAAGACCATTGGGATTGTTAGTGGATCATCAAATCAACTGCGTGGGCTTTTAGGGCGTTATAATGAGACATGAGACATGCATGATGCGCCATTGATGGTGTTTAGTATTTCACACATGCTGGTCAAGTTCATGAGAGTTTAATTAACACCACTACTACTAATTTATTTAGTTAGATATTAGTTGTGAATTACTTTTTTAACCTGTAAATCATTTGGAAATCATCCTCAGAGCTCGAACCCTGGTATCCAGACAGCGATACATTGACCACAAGAGGAGGGAGGAGTTTTAGTGTGGATTTTTGTGTCACTTCTCATTAGATATGTAAGAAATGGTCAGTTATTAGTGATTATTTAGAGAATATTAAAAGCTGGTGATATTGTGCATAATGAAATGCTTTATATGTGCCTGCTGTAATAAAAGTCAGATGCGAACAGGATTAATATGTACAAAGGGTCCTGGGTTAATTCTCTGTTCTACTCAGTGATTTTATTTCCATCCTGCTTGGCCGTATCTGTCATTTCCTCCATTCTCCTTTCCAGGCAGATTTACTCAGCGGTGGTCTGATGCTGTGTCCACTTACACCTTGTTTTGGAAAAAAAGATGTTTACCTGCTGCCTTCTTGCCACATTTAATCTCTTAGCGCACATTTCAGCAGCTCTCCTCTAGATATCGAACAATTCCTGAGTCACAAAGCAACAAAATAATGGATTCTTCTGTTTCTTTTTTAAGTGTGATTGTGTTTTCAAATTGTTCCTGGAAATTTGGTTCATCCCAAACCGAAACATTGCCAAAAGTTTTGGGACACCAGAAAGAGTTGGAGACTGTGAGCCAGACCTTCTCGGCCAACATCAGTGCCTGACGTCACAAGTGCTCTTCTAGAGGAATGGTCAAAAATTCCCTTAAACACACTCCTAAACCTTGTGGAAAAGCCTTCACAGAAGAGTTGAAGCCGTTATAGCTGCAAAGGGCGGGACAACTCCATATTACATTCATGTGCATGTAAAGGCAGACCTCCCAGTTTTGGCCTGGCTCGCAGTCTCCGCTCTAATTCATCCCAAAGGTGTTCTATAGGGTTGAGGTCAGGACTCTGTGAAGTTCCTCCACACCAAACTCACTCATCTATGTCTTTATGGACCTTGCTTTGTGCACTGGTGTGCAGTCATGTTGGAACAGGAAGGGGTCATCCCCAAACTGTTCCCACAAAGAGCATGAAATTGTCCAAAATGTCTTGGTATGAAGCTGAAGCATTAAGAGTTCCTTTCACTGGAACTAAGGGGTCAAGCCTAACCCCTTTTTGGCAACACGGTGTAAGATCTGAACCAGCGTCACTGCTCTACTCTGTCACCTCCTGGACGTGGTGTTGTGAGTGACCATGTGATGCAAACATCCAGGAGCTCTCTCTCTCCCTCTCCTCCTGTGGAAATTTTTATTGCTGTCCGGATGCAAGAGTTTTATCACTGTGGAGATGTGTAAATATTTTTTATTACCCATGTCCCTCTGGTAAATGAATCCAATCTGAATAACAGCATGAGTGGTGGAGTAAAATTTGCACTCGGTGTCCCAGAACGCACTGCGGCGGTATGACAAAGTCGTGCTAAGAGATTCGGCTCGTGTGGTCCGTGATCTGCGGTGATGAGTGATGACAGGTTGTTTTAATTCTGAGCTCAGATTACCTTTCTCATAGGTTTCCTTCATGTCCTCAGGTTGTGTGTGTGTGGGGATATATTCCTGTCTTGCACCCAGTGTTCGCGGAATAGGCTCCATGTCCACCGTGACCCTGACCAGGATAAAGCACATACTGAAGATGAGTGACAGAATAATAGCATCACTCGCTCATAAAACACAAGCAGCTGAGAAATTTCCAGAGAAAAACAAAAGACTCCGTGGATGTTATGGTTGTTATTTGTTTATTGTTGTTTTGCTGGCATGGTTTGGATCCATTCATCCACTGGATTAGAGAGAAGCATTGTTTCATATTGATCAGGAGTTTTTCTGACAGATCACTCTTCTTGGCTGACATAGCTTGCTTGTTGTGGGCGTGGCCTCTTCCAGGATGGCTCCGCCCTGTTTACAGTATACCGTGGCTTACTGAAGGGTTTGCTGAGGATGAAAATGATGTCAGTGATATTTTAAGAGTTAAATGAAAGATTTCGGTCAGAAAATTGACGCCAAGGTCTGAATATTTTATTCTTATCGTACTTTGTGAATATTCTGTGTTTATATAGATTCTATAAACCCTAAAAAGCAGTATGTGGAGCTACCAGAATATTTCTATCATCTTTTATTAGTTTGTCTGTTAATTTTTTGCCAAATCTATTCGTCAGACCTGTGTATCGTTATTGAGTGTTCCCACTAAATTGTTTTTTAATCTTATTCTGCATAAATAATAAAAACACCTATGTTAAAATAAATAGATCAGCATTCTGAGTCAGTTACATACACACACACACGCCGTCTGAAGAGAAAATCATTGAAGCAACAACTTGTTAGAATCCAGAAGTACATTTTCACCAAAACTCTACACATTATACACAATGTCTGATTTTTTTTTCTTTTCATCCTGCTTGTTTACACAGGCAAAAGCTCTGGCCCTTATCTGATGGCCATGTTTATCTCCTTCGTCTGCCAGGACACTGATAAAAACAGTAAGGTCTTACCAGTAGCACCACCGAGGCTGGAGAAAAGGAGGAGAGATGGTGTTTTTCACTGAGGTTATTGTGGTATTTGGGCTCTTTGTGTTTTGCCTTAAGATTTTAATTGGAGCCAGGGCCGACCGTATCCTCCCCTGCTGTGATGGCCTGAGAAATGTCCAGCGGGGTGTCTAACTACCTCACGTTTTATTGACGAGTCGTATTCACTCCAGTTTAATAAGGCATTTCCTTTATCATCTGAACTCTACTCACTTGCGTCCTTAGTTGTTTCAGCACCGAAAGATGAGTTTATCACATTTAGGACTAATGGCTGGTTCATAGAAATGCAAGTCAAGTTAAAACTATAATAGTTGCCGTTCAACTGGATGGTTTTCTCCATAGTCTCCATTTTGTTCAATACAAGTGTTCCAGCGCTCAGCGGGTCCTCTATAAAAATATTTCAGACACCGTTACACCATCTGTTGCTGAAGATCTTTCCACGAAATTGTCCAAAATCATGGAGTGAAAGCTTTCATTTCTAATTTCTCTAATCCTTAATTAATGTTGCAGTTTTTCAATTGACTGAGCCAGCTTTAACACGTCTCTGTCCATTACATACAGTGATGTGCACTACAACAAGCTCCGGTAAAACTTTCTGCTGTTGTTGTGATCGTTATCATGAGTCTCAAATGAAAAACTCACTGATCACACTTTTGAGTCTTTGCTAATCTAGAAAATTCTTGTACACAAAGTAGACTTGAAGGATTGAAGTCTATGGGAGTTGTTGAACTGTAATATGAAAAATGGTTTGCTTTAGTATTCAGTAACTTTCTAGAATTTTGTCTGTATTGTGTCTAACACATTGATGGTTTGAGTATCAGTATGTAATGTACACTATATTGCCAAAAGTATTCGCTCACCCATCCAAATAATCAGAATCAGGTGTTCCAATCACTTCCATGGCCACAGGTGTATAAAATCAAGCACCTAGGCATGCAGACTGTTTTTACAAACATTTGTGAAAGAATGGGTCGCTCTCAGGAGCTCAGTGAATTCCAGCGTGGAACTGTGATAGGATGCCACCTGTGCAACAAATCCAGTCGTGAAATTTCCTCGCTCCTAAATATTCCACAGTCAACTGTCAGCTGTATTATAAGAACGTGGAAGTGTTTGGGAACGACAGCAACTCAGCCACCAAGTGGTAGGCCACGTAAACTGACGGAGCGGGGTCAGCGGATGCTGAGGCACATAGTGCGAAGAGGTCGCCAACTTTCTGCAGAGTCGATTGCTACAGACCTCCAAACTTCATGTGGCCTTCAGATTAGCTCAAGAACAGTGCGCAGAGAGCTTCATGGAATGGGTTTCCATGGCCGAGCAGCTGCATCCAAGCCATACATCACCAAGTGCAATGCAAAGCGTCGGATGCAGTGGTGTAAAGCACGCCGCCACTGGACTCTAGAGCAGTGGAGACGCGTTCTCTGGAGTGACGAATCGCGCTTCTCCATCTGGCAATCTGATGGACGAGTCTGGGTTTGGCGGTTGTCAGGAGAACGGTACTTGTCTGACTGCATTGTGCCAAGTGTAAAGTTTGGTGGAGGGGGGATTATGGTGTGGGGTTGTTTTTCAGGAGCTGGGCTTGGCCCCTTAGTTCCAGTGAAAGGAACTCTGAATGCTTCAGCATACCAAGACATTTTGGACAATTCCATGCTCCCAACTTTGTGGGAACAGTTTGGAGCTGGCCCCTTCCTCTTCCAACATGACTGTGCACCAGTGCACAAAGCAAGGTCCATAAAGACATGGATGACAGAGTCTGGTGTGGATGAACTTGACTGGCCTGCACAGAGTCCTGACCTCAACCCGATAGAACACCTTTGGGATGAATTAGAGCGGAGACTGAGAGCCAGGCCTTCTCGTCCAACATCAGTGTGTGACCTCACAAATGCACTTCTGGAAGAATGGTCAAAAATTCCCATAAACACACTCCTAAACCTTGTGGACAGCCTTCCCAGAAGAGTTGAAGCTGTTAGCTGCAAAGGGTGGACCAACGTCATATTGAACCCTATGGATCAGGAATGGGACTTAAGTTCACTTAGTTCACTGTTACTTAAGTTCATATGCGAGTCAAGGCAGGTGAGCGAATACTTTTGGCAATATAGTGTATCTGTTTTTTATTGTTGGACTCTATTGCTGTGATAGTGGAGACTTATTTGAAATGAAGAAAACAAAAGTGGACATTGCATCCATATTTTTGGGAAACCCTGATCTAGCAAATTTGAGAAACGATGACCTAAACTGGGATCTGAGAGATGAGTTTGGGAAAGTCCAGACCTAGAGATTATTCTATATAGTTCAGAAATATCCAGACCTAGAGATGAGTTTGGGATAGTTCAGGAACGTCCAGACCTAGAAATAAGTTTGGGATAGTTTGGAAAAGTCCAGACCTAGAGATGAGTTTGGGATATTTCAGGAACTATTATGCTTCAACATCTTTTATGTAACTTGTGAAAGGTTCAAAAGCTTGAAAGCATTGGGGGAAAACATGAGCTTTTTGGAGAATGAGTTTGAACCCTGATCACAGCGAGGTTTTGTTTTCCTGAGGGATCTTGGCTGCAGATGGTCAGGGAACAAGTGAGCAGACCACCAAAGTGGCTTTTAAGCTCTGGACTTGAGTATTAACACCTCATTATGATGTAAACACACACACACTCACTTTAAAAGGACTCGTTTGTTCAGGTGCACCGTGTAGAAGCTGGGTATCTCAGTATTTATTTTTCCAGAACTTGATTCTTCATAAATATGCAGTAAGTGCAGGTGAAATCGAGGTCAGACCGAGCGTCTGGAAAAAGCTCCTTATTAGGCTGTGATGAAGGAAGGACTAGCAATTTTGCACTGAATTAATCACGGTATTTAATATTCATTTCTTTCACAGATTTTTCCAGCTGAGGGAGACGGGGAATGAAAGGCTTGAGTCTTGTTGACTTGCTTCTTTCTGTTATTCATTTCTAAGCTACCATGCAGGTTGAATGTCAGTTATTTCAATAATATGTATTTGTAAAATGCAATAAGTTTGATAGTAGTGCCATAGCAGCTATTAGTTAAATAAACCCGGTGTTTAATTTTATTTATTATATGTGACAATTGTGGGATGATTAAAAAATAGAGACATTATTATTATTATTATTATTATTATTATTATTATTATTATTATTGGTAGAGAATAAAATAGACTAATTATTATTATTATTATTATTATTATTATTATTATTGATGGAGATTAAAATAGAGACTTATTATTATTGATAGAGAATAAAATAGAGATATTATTATTATTGATAGAGAATAAACTAGAGACTTATTATTATTGAAGGAGAATAAAATAGACTTATTATTGAGCTGTATTTTAGGGCTCATATCAGTATATTGGTTCTTTGAGTTTTAAATGTTTTTAAAAATGAAAAACATTAAAAAATATCTCAACAATAAATACAATGCATTTATTTTTATTTGCAAAATCTAAATGACACTACAGATTACATCAAAATGTTTTCATCGTATTTTATGATATATTGTCATATCGCCTCACGATATTTTGATCTTAATCTGACATTCAAATAATTTTCCTAGTTAAATCATGACATCACGTAGGCTGATCTTACATCAATGGTCTTGATTCACAAATTTTTCACAATTGTTTGCACTCGGTTCAAAACATCACTGTTGGTGGACAAATGGCGAGCATTGCTGATGTTCCCCATGTGATTATTGTGCTTTGTTTACTCTTTATATTTTATTTTTTATGGTGTTGTTGTAGACAAGGCTGATCGTATCCTTTTGCTCTGCTATGCTGGCTCGAGAAATTTGTGGCTGGATTTTGTCAGGATGTTTGTTATCTTTGTAATACAGTGGCTGAGAATTGCAAAGCACAAGGACAATTCAGATAAACCCGAAAAGGTAGGTAGAGTATGTGAATGGATTTCTTACCTCTGATTGGATGAGACATCTGTCAATCAGGATATACAAGAAATAGGTTATTTCCCCCGATAGTGCGACAAACACGTATTTAAATTGATAATAAAATGGAATTCATTCAGCACTACTTTGAGGAAGGACGTTCATATGGCGTGATTTTGGATATACTGATAGCGTATCATGGTGTAAAGATTAGTTTGCGACGTCTGTCTAAAAACACACCTGAAGAACACAGGAATGATCAGGAGACCAAACTATTCCAGATTAAAGGATGTAAGGAGCGCTATAAGAGCAGAGCTGTGTTCATACACACACCAATCCACTTTCTACTGCTGGACTTCCTGTAGATCCTGAGTGACAGATGTCTTGTCCAATCAGCTGTAAGAATTCCATTCTCAAACTATACCTACCTTTTCCGGTTTGTCTGAATTGTCCTTGTGTTTATGGATTTGTTGTATTGTTTTGCATTTCTCAGCCGCCGTATTGTAACCATCCTACAAACCAAACAGACTAAAGTCTTTCATTACTCTTTTCACTGTTTGAAGGATATTTCATGTTAGTAAGAGTAAGAATTGGACACGATGGGTAACGGAGACGTTCCCGTCCACGCCGTCTGTGTGTGGCTTGTAGATCTGTTGTATCGCCGTCCTCCGATGCAGAGCGTTGAAAATGTTGGCCCTTGCAGCTCGCATTTAGACCCTGGTTCGTATCTGATATCAGGTGTGAAGAAATCCAAGCCGAGCCTTTTACAAGTACGCTGTAACATCCGATCTCTGTGTCAGAGGTCAGCCAAATGTAAGTGCAGCCATATTGCTGAACAGCTTGCAGTTTCTGATGTGTAGCTCACTACGGCTGAATTCTCAGGACATGTGCCATAGCTGTCAGCACTGCTGTCTCTGATTAGGGGGGAAATGTCTCTGTTGTAGAGGGTTTAATATTTCAGCAGAAATCTCTTCCAGGTCTTCATCCGTTTAACAACTGTGATGGTCATCAATTAGTTTAAATATAATACACTATATTGCCAAAGGTTTTGGGACACCCCTCCAAATCATTGAATTTAGGAGTTGGGCTCAGCCCTTTAGTTCCAGTGAAAGGAACTCTTAATGCTTCAGCTTCATACCAAGACATTTTGGACATTTTCATGCTCCCAACGTTGTGGGAACAGTTTGGGGATGACCCTTTCCTGTTCCAACATGACTGCATACCAGTGCACAAAGCAAGGTCCATAAAGACATGGATGAGTGAGTTTGGTGTGGAGGAACGTGACTGGCCTGCACAGAGTCCTGACCTCAACCCCATAGAACACCTTTGGGATAAATTAGAGCAGAGACTGAGAGCCAGGCCTTCTCGTCCAACATCAGTGCCTGACCTCACAAATACAATTCTAGAGGAGTCCCATAAACACACTCCTAAACCTTATGGAAAACCTTCAACCAGAAGAGTTGAAGCTGTTATAGCTGCAAATGGTGGGACAACTCCATATTACATTAATGTTCATGTAAAGGCAGACGTCCCAAAACTTTTGGCAATATAGGGTATTTTAAATATAATGGACATCAGACAGAACCGAGTGGGATTGGTGTTTTTGATTCAGGAGTGCTAAATCAGTTGAAATCTGGGCTGAAAATATGGATGCAGCTTTGTGTTCACACTGAAGGTGAGACTTTAATGTGAACAGTCATAGTTTGGTCAGGCAAACAGCACCGAGTCCGTAATGAATACTCTTTTATTTGTGAGTGTGTGGCTTATCGTCTTGGTGGAGCATTTGGGATCCATGCACTTTTGTCACTCGAGACGTTTCGTATCGATTCAGTCCACCAAGAGAAAAGTTCAGCGCGATGCTTTCATTCCTCACTCTTACACCATAATGATGAGCTTCTTTTTCCTCACACTCTGTAGCTAAACCGATCCTGTTACTGAATAGCTGACCCTATTAGCTGTTGGAAATGAGCACGGTGTGAAGCAGTTAGCTGGATAAGTGCACTAATACAGACTAAAGGAAATAAAAAGGTTCGAGTTCCTTGGCACGTATCCTCTTCTAACGAAATTACTTGCAGAAGAAGACACCTTTGCACCAATGTAAACATCCTTTGACCAATGTTGTGGCTCATGTAAAAGATATTATTCAAGTATCCTTGGAGTCTTTATTTTCTCTTGAACCCTGAATTGGCAGTGTGTGTAACTGTCAGGAGGCACCACACTCTATTTAATAATATATTCACCAGCACTTCATTTAATAAAAAATGTGTGTAAGCACTGCATCAGCAGAATACTGAGGCTGTTGGGCAATGGGAATGTGTTTTCTTGACCACACATGGGATTGAAAATGTTCTTTTCTTTAAACTTACCTAGCTCTTTAGATGAGTGTGCTATCAAGGGTTCGAAAATACGGCTGCTGTTTTTTTTTACTCTAATATAATAGCAAATCAAGACTCGACTCTGAGATGATTGACAGTTTGGAGTTAATGATACAGCCTGAACTGCTGACCAATCAGATTCGAGCATGCTGTGGTACAAAAAGTTTCTAAAGATTGTAATCGTTTGCGAATCACAGTCCACCCCTTTCACTATACGTGGTATGTCCAAGCCTACGCCTTTGCTGTGTGTGACTGAAATTGGTCATTGTTGAATCATAGCAGACATTTTTGGTGATAATCATAAGTAACTAGCTATGTATTTAAACCTGTCCTTTTGCATACGTCTCTAAAGTTGGCCCTACCTAATTAACTGGCCATCAAGCCCCTCTAACCCCAAAAAACTTCTCATTTGTTTTATTCAGTGTTGCACATCTGCAAAACGTCTGTTACAACTGGACTGGAGAGTAGAAATTGCCGTTTTCCCTTCATGGCTGCTGTAGTGCTTGTGTAAAAGGTCGAGGTTGTAACTTTATGCGTGTGTGTGTGTGTGTGTGTGTGTGTGTGTGTGTGTGTTTTCCCCCTCAGCGTGCACTAGTCGGAGAGCATGGCTCACTCCAAGAATCGAGCCACAGATGGCAAGATCACCTACCCGCCGGGGGTGAAGGAGATCTCCGATAAAATCTCCAAGGAAGAGATGGTCCGGAGGCTGAAGGTAAACACACAGAGAGAGGGGTCATGGTCGTTCTGGTTGGGGTTCCTGATTATACATTAGCTGATGTAAATGGATTCGTTGCTGTGGTTTTGTTTTTGTAGATGGTGGTTAAGACCTTTATGGACATGGACCAAGATTCAGAGGAGGAGAAAGAGCTATACCTGAACCTGGCTCTGCACCTGGCCTCAGACTTCTTCCTGAAGCACCCAGACAAAGATGTCAGGCTCCTGGTGGCCTGCTGCCTGGCCGACATCTTCCGCATCTACGCTCCAGAGGCGCCCTACACGTCGCCAGATAAGCTGAAGGTACAAGAGACGAGAGCTTTGCGACATGAAAGAGTAGCGGTTTCCTCTCTAATGGATTTTTAAGCCTTATGTCTTTGAGAACGGCGAGACTTCTGAAAGCCTGGAACACACATGTTTAATGCTGCATTTGACCAAAGCTCTGACAGCCTCTGACTAGGAGGAAAAAACACCCACTTAACTTGAAATTCCTACTTGGGGAAAGCTTTCAAAGGGTAAAATATGATGACATGTCAAGATAGCAATCACCGTAGATACACCGATCAGGCATAACATTATGACCGCTGCCAGGTGCCGTGAAATAAGACTGATGATCTCCTCATCATGGCACCTGTTAGTGGGTGGGATATATTAGAGGCAGCAAGTGAACATTTTGTTAGAGGCAAGAAAAATGGACAAGCGTAAGGATTTACGCTTGTCCATTATGCTGTTTCTGATAGAAAGGCTAACATCTTGGTGCCAGATACCACAGAACACCTGCAGGGATCTAGTGGAGTCCATGCCTCGATGGGTCAGGGCTGTTTTGGCAGCAAAAGAGGGACCAACACAATATTAGGCAGGAGATCATAATGTTATGCCTGATCAGTTGAAGATCTAATGTCACTGCTTTGAAGGAGTTTATATATAGTATATGCTTTAGGTCAAGTTGCTGGCTAGCGTATCAGATAACATGAAGTTTATTGAGAATGATAGATTCTAGTGCCAGCTGCTTAAACAATACTGTTGAAAGTCTAAATGGAGATATTTGAGAAACATTGAGGCATTAATTTCCCCTCTTTAGCTGTAATTCTCTACGATTTCAGCATTAGCTATCTGTCCATTAAACGGTGAAGAAAGAGTTGAACCATGAAGTAGCAACAAATAGAAATGCACCTTTTACAGAAACTCGGACAACAAAGAAATTTCCTGACAACAAAGAAAATTCCTCTCCGAATTCATTTTCTGCAATAAAAACGTATGTTGTGTAAGCTAGCTGAAGAATTTACAGCAGTGCTTCCCCATCGCTAGTGATAAATCACTTTGGATCTTGTAGCCTGGTTGCAGTGTGTTCTGGATAAGCTCTACTCAAAACTCCAACACTCTCCGTTCATCACGACTCTTGGCAGTCTCCACCCCTTCATATGTCACTCCTGGGGAGATGGGTGGCCTGCTGAGAGAGAGAGAGAGAGAGAGAGATAAAGGGGGAGCTCTATTATTCTCTAAAGTGATTTTCTGACCTTGTTGCACTGTAGACATCATCATCACTCAGCTGCATCCTTTTATCTTAGGGCTTCAAAACTAACGATTTTTCATTTTCATCAATTAAAATGGTACAAATATATTTAACTAGCACTACTACAGCACTCTTAACCAGGCTTAATAAACCCTTTCATGCAATGTGTCCAGATTGATGAACAGTCAGTTTATGGCAGTTTTTGGAGAAAATATCAAACGTAAATCATCCTCAGGTCACTTAACAACATTATTCTGATGTATGATCTCTGCTAGATCTCTGGCAATGTCATTTTAACCAGAAACGGAACTCCAAAGTCGGCTAAAATGCTTGACTTCTACCCCTGGTGGTGTTTAAAATCTGTTGTGTAACCACATAACCTACAGCCAACCAGGCATAACATTATGCCCACCTGCCTAATATTGTATAAACAGTGCAAATCACACCAGATGCATAATTAATAGAATGCTGATTTCCGAATATCTCAAAAATGAGTGAGTGAATTTTTGTAGAATATACACTATAGTGTCAAAGGTTTTGGGACACCCCTCCAAATCATTGAATTCAGGGGTTGTTCTCAGCCCCTTAGTTCCAGTGAAAGGAACTCTTAATGCTTCAGCTTCATACCAAGACATTTTAGACAATTTTATGCTCCCAACTTTGTGAGAACAGTTTGGGGATGACCCCTTCCTGTTCCAACATGACTGCACACCAGTGACCAAAGCAAGATCCATAAAGACATGGATGAGAGAGTTTGGTGTGGAGCAACTTGACTGGCCTGCACAGAGTCCTGACCTCAACCCTACTGAACACCTTTGGGATGAATTAGAGTGGAGACTGTGAGTCAGACCTTCTCAGCCAACATCAGTGCCTGACCTCACAAATGCTCTTCTAGAGGAATGGTCAAAAATTCCCATAAACACACTCCTAAACCTTGTGGAAAGCCTTCCCAGAAGAGTTGAAGCTGTTATAGCTGCAAAGGGCGGGACAACTCCGTATTACATTCATGTGCATGTAAAAGCGGACGTCCCAAAACTTTTGGCAATATAGTGTATTTGAAATTATCTTGATTTATTCAAATTTAACAGAATGGTCAAAGTAAGGTCAGACATCTGAAGTAGATTTTCTTCAATAGCTTTCTTTGTGTTTTTATGTCCGACGTCTTGATCTGCATGAACGCTGGGCATCTTTCATCCGGAGGCTTTATAATGTCAACCTCGTGTTTCTTCTTCTTCCTCTTCCTCTTCTCCTTCTCCTCCTCCTTCTCTACCAGGATATATTTATGTTCATAACCCGACAGCTGAAAGGATTGGAGGACACTAAAAGCGCCCAGTTCAATCGATATTTTTACTTACTGGAGGTATGTGGTATGAGTTTCCTTTATATTTATTTATTTATTTATGTATTTGGTAGTCTGTCGTGTGATGTTCTCATTGTCGGTTTATTTATTTGCATGTTTGTTTGTCTGTCTATTTATTTATTTATTTCTCTCCTGGCAGAATATCGCTTGGGTGAAATCCTACAACATCTGCTTCGAATTGGAGGACAGCAATGAAATATTTACTCAACTGTACAGAACTCTCTTCCAAGTGATCAAGTGAGTCGCTGCCTTCGAGCATGCAAAAATCCTTACCCCACACACACACACACACACACACACACTCTCTCAGCACTCGTAATTCAGAAGGGCAGGTCTGTAATTTACAGCATACTGATGTGAACGGAAAGCTCCGGCTTATTTATTGTGTTGTAACGAGCTGTCGGCTTCCTGTCCGCCGATATTATACTTCAGTATGACAGTTTGGCGTGTGTGTGTGTGTGTGTCTGTCCCAGGTGGGACTTCTTATGGGGTGTGCTGTGTATTAATGGTTAGTCATCTCAGCTGGAAACGTCCTCGCTGAGGGAAAACACAGTGGCGCATGTGTTGATGGGGGAAGAAGGAGAAAAAAACTGCAGATGCCTCCTACACACACACACACACCTGCAGAAACGCATCTTGTGTGCAGATTATTGCCATATTCCAGCTATATAATGATTTGTTAAGTGCCAGACAGACATAAGTGCATCATGACTCATCTTTGCTTCTTTTCTTAGTAAGAGATAACGAGAAAATTCTCCGCATGTGCTGGAAGAGGTTTCAGTGTTACTGATGTGTGTGTGTGTGTGTCTTTGTCTGTTTCTCTGCAGTAATGGACATAATCAGAAGGTGCACATGCACATGGTAGACCTGATGAGCTCCATCGTGTGTGAGGGAGACTCTGTTTCTCAGGAGCTTCTGGACACCGTCCTGGTCAACTTAGTTCCAGCACACAAGGTACCGAAGCATTGATCCGCTGTTATCATGGAGGGATGATTAATCCCCTTTTGTGTGTTAATCAGTGAAATGTAATGGACTGATGGTGGTGTTGAGTGTGTATCTATTAAAGCCAGCTTTGATTTATTTGATTTATGAGCAGTGGGTTCTCATTTATTTAATTAGTTCTGTCTATCACAGACCACATATCTCAGATTTTGTCGTTCTGTCTGTATGTGCTTGCGTTTTATTATTCCGTCTGTCTCACATTCCCAGTGTTCTGTTTCTCTCATTCCTTGTTTTCTGTCTGTCTCTCATTCCCAGTGTTTTGTCTGTCTTTCACATTCCTAGTGTTCTGTCTGTCTCATGTTCCCAGTGTTCTGTCTGTCTCTCAGTCCCAGTGTTCTCACTGTCTAGGGTTCTTTCTGTATCATTAGCTAGTGTTCTTCACTGTAGCATTCTGTCTCACGTGTTCTGTCGGTCTCAAATTGTAGTGTTCTCTTTGTCTAGCATTCAGTCTGTCCAGGGTTCCATCAGTCTCAGTCTCTAGTGTTCTGTCTGTCTCACATTACTAATGTTCTGTCTGTCCCACATTCCTAGTCTTCTGTCTGTCCTACATGTCTCAGTTTCTAGTGTTCTGTTTGCCCAGTGTTCTGTGTCTCTCTCATATTCCTAGGGTTCAGTCTGTTCAGGGTTCCATCAGTCTCAGTTTCTAATTTTCTGGCTGTCTTGGGTTCTGCCTGTTCTTCAGCACTAGCTTTCTAGTCTCCTGTTCCATCTGTCTCAAATCGTAGTGTTCTGTTTGTCTAGCATTCAGCCTGTCCAGGTTTTCTGTCACACTCATGTTCTAGAGTTCTGTTCATCTGAAATTCTAGCATTCTGTCAGTCTTGCAGATCTGTCTGCCTCGTGTTTTCTGTTGCATCTTCTGTCTCACCGTCTTTTGTCTAGCGTTCTTTAAGTCTAGCCTTCAGAAAAATTTGCATGTCCAGACATATGGACACGGACATCTTATGGACATCTTATTTTGAAAACTGAATTTTAAATATATGTCTCTCTGGCATAAAGCTTTCTCTGTAAACCATTTTATTATTTACACTTCCTGCTATTTATCTTTTTGTCTCTCATGTCCTGTTTACCACCTTATCTACTGTTTGGTTTTCTTTTGGTTTTTAAATTTTCTTTTTCCTTGCTTCTGTTCAGTTATTCTCTCTTATCTATCTATCTATCTATCTATCTATCTATCTATCTATCTATCTATCTATCTATCTATCTATCTATCTATCTTCTTTCTCTCTTTTAGATTTTTATCTATCTATCTATCTTCTTTCTCTCTTTTAGATTTCTATCTATCTATCTATCTATCTATCTATCTATCTGTCTGTCTGTCTGTCTGTCTGTCTGTCTGTCTGTCTATCTATCTCTGTCTGTCTGTCTGTCTGTCTGTCTATCTATTTGTCTATCTATTTGTCTATCTATCTATCTATCTATCTATCTATCTATCTATCTATCTATCTATCTATCTATCTGACCTGTTCTAATTGCTGTGTGGTCTAATTCATTGATCTGTAAAGAAATTCAGTTAAAGACTAATCATGGAGTCAGTGTTGATTAAAATGTCATCATTGAAACACTCTTTGGTTATGTAACCTTTCTGAAATGATTTTATTGGCAGAATCTGAACAAGCAGGCGTACGACCTGGCTAAAGCGCTGCTGAAGAGAACCGCGCAGGCCATAGAGCCTTACATAACCAATGTGAGTGGGTTTTTTTTTTTTATTTTTACTGCCACAGGCTTTCTGTTACATCATTCAGTGTTGTTTTGAATCCTTAACAAGCTCCTGCGGGTAGACCGTAACCTCGAGTGACCGCCCAATGATCTGAAATTCTTTCACACATGTAGAGGAATACATGTGCGAAACCACGGTCAGAGTGGAACACCGGGGCCCACGCTCATCCTCATTACCTCCCACAGGAGCCGGACGTGAGCGTGATGCGCTGGCGTTCCTCACAGACCTTATTACAAATACACACTCGCTGCGGGGATCTGGAGATGAGAATAGAAAAACCCTCTGGTCAGGATAAAGCAGGCGATTGTGGGCGTGCATCGTCCAGCCAGGGGTTTTAGTTCCATATGAGAAAAATCACTTTCTCTATTTAAGCTACCAGCACTAGATACTGGACACATACAAACACCATGATCCCTGCTTCATCCTTCCCAGCTTTAGTTAATGAGACACACATTACAAGAGGAAACCCCAGCTCTTCTTTCGTTTTTGTGTGTCGGGTAATAAAATAAACTATATAACACATTCGCTACAGGATTTGTGAATAGAATCACACCTAATTTGCGTAAATTTCAGAAAATCCTACATCAGAGGTCAGTGTACATAGAAAACGGACATCACTGGTCACATTTTCACTTGTTAGTGTGAACACAGGGTTCGAGTACAACTGTAGGGCCTCTAAGCATCAAGTTTAAATAATTAGTTTTTAAATAAAAGTAAATTTAGACAAATATATTTGAAAGAACTTCCTGTCTTGCTTTAATTAGTTATATATATTAAAATCCTAATTTTACAATGCATTATGTGTGTTATTTATAGTTTACTTTATTCATATTAAATATAGCTCATTAATATTAAGCTTTATTGAGGTAAAGAAGCGAGTGCAGGCAGGTGGAGAAAGATGTCGGGAGTCTTGTGTGATAGAAAAATATCGGCGAGAATCAAGGGGGAGGTGTACGGGACAGTGGAGAGACCGGCCATGCTGTGGTTTAGAGGCAGTGTCACTGAGGAAGAGACACTTCACTCAGCCAGAGCTGAAGATGTTGAGGTTCTCTTTGGGTGTGACACGGTGGGACAGGATTAGGAACGAGTACATCAGAGGGACAGCTCATGTTGGGGGACAAAATTTAGGGAGGCTGGTTTGGACATGTCCAGAGGAGGGAGAGTGAGTATATTGGTAGGAGAATGTTGGACATGGAGCTGCCAGGCAGGAGGCAAAGAGGAAGGCTGAAGAGGAGGTATATGGATGGAATAAATGAGGATATGAAGCTAGTGTTGAGGATGCAGAAGATAGGGATAGCTGGAGAGAGATGATTTGATGTGGAGACCCCTGAAGGGAAAAGCCGAAAGTAGAAGATGAAGATCTTCACCTATATTGGTATTTTTCTCATTTCGGGTCAGTTCTTTTGCTCCTTTGAAGCTTCCTAGAAATGCTTGAAATAAGGCAAAATCTTTTGCATTAGTTTTATATTTTCTATTGTAATAATTTACTTCTTACATAGTTATAAAAGTATTATATAAATGTAATTATACTGACACTTGAGACGATTCTTTCATTTTCGGTGTAGTGTAAAGAGTTCACTTAGTTATAAAAGCATTATATAAATGTACTTGTATTTAAAATACTTACACTTGAGACGATTCTTTAATTTCCGGTGTAGTGTAGATAGAGAGTTCAGTCCCAGATTGTTAATAACAGTGTTCATCGTTACAGCTCTGATCTCCCTTTATAAGCGCTTTCTGAACACTGCAGCTGCCATTTCCCTGACACTGATTGATGGAGGTGTTTGTGTTCCCCTTCAGTTCTTTAATCAGGTGCTGATGCTGGGGAAGACGTCGGTGAGCGACCTGTCTGAGCACGTGTTCGATTTAATCCTGGAGCTCTACAACATAGACAGTCATCTTCTCCTGTCCGTTCTGCCTCAGCTGGAGTTCAAACTGAAGGTACAAAAGCCACGAGGACGCCGGAGATGTTTGTTTGAGGAAGCGATCGTTTAAAAAATCCGGACTCGCTTATAGTAATTAATCTAACATTATCAGAGCAGCCTGTTTCCATACAGATGTGTGTGTGTGTGTGTGTGTGTGTGTGGTGTTGGCACACACATTATGTTGTCTGTATTGCTAGGTCAGGTTTTTCTAATCTAATCATATATTTCTTTATTTAATTATTTTGATCCCAAGCGTCAACCATTTCCAAATTTTTCCTGATGAATCGTATCCCGTCAGTATATGAAGCCTCTGCTCAGGCTTTCTTTGCGAGCGCCGACGTTTTGTTTTTATGCAAAAGCACAAAAACCAAACCGCTGAATAGACTCAATGAGTTCATTCATCACAACAGAATTAATTGACTTTGCTTCCTGCAGCTCTGAAAGGAGTAATCTCTGTATTTGTGTGTGTGTTCAGAGTAACGATAATGATGAACGCCTTCAAGTTGTCAAGCTTTTGGCCAAGATGTTCGGCGCAAAGGACTCAGAGCTGGCCTCCCAGAACAAGCCTCTGTGGCAGTGTTACCTCGGGAGGTAGATGTCAATAGTAGTAGTAGAGTTAGAGTAATATTCTCTAATTAATAACTAATTAAAGTTTTGGCTGGTTTTCACCGACATCTCTTGCTTTCTCGAAAGATTCAACGATATCCATGTTCCGATCCGTCTGGAGTGTGTGAAGTTTGCCAGCCACTGCCTGATGAATCATCCGGATTTGGCTAAAGATCTCACAGGTGAGGAAGAAGACTCCTGAGACCACAGTAGATTTGTCTCTGCTTTCAAACCAAGTGCACTTTCGTATGCTGTTCGTATTTCACCGGCATTTAATAAAATAGATATTGTGAGGTTTTTATGAGCCTCTGTCCCTTTGAGGAGTTTCTATAAAGCATGATGTACATCCTGAGGCCATGTTCACATTAATACACTTTCATTTAAAAACGCATATTTTTCTGATCGTTTTAGAGTTCCGTCCACGCCGAGACGCCGTTTTTAGTCAAACATATCTCTTCAAAGTGGATAAATGTCGCAGTGTGGGCTGTGAAAACGGAGGCTCTCGAAAACGATGACGCCATATTTTAGTCAAATCAAACTTCTCTTTATTGTTACATCATCAACACAAGTGTAGAAGTAAGTGGAATTCTTTAGTGCAGCTCCAGACATTGCAGTAGAAGTAGATATACAGCTCTGGAAAAAAATGAGACCACTGCTCAATCTCCAGACTTGAACCCTATTGAAAACCTCTGGAATGTCATCAAGAAGGAGATGGATGGACACAAACCATCAAGCAAAGCTGAGCCGTTTGCTTTTATTTATTTTTTTTGCAGAAAGCGTGGTATAAAGTTCCCCAACCGCAATGTGAGTAACTGGTGGAGAGCATGGAGCCAAAACACAAATACCAAATACTGGTTTCTTAATGTTATTTAGCCAAAGCATTAACACAATTTGTTTACAAATGATTTGCATTTTGTTTTAATTGAGTTATTAAAGCTCTGCAAATACTGCATGCTTATGTGTTGCCATTTCATTTAAATATACACTCTAAATAGTTATATTCTGAATTGAGGAGAAATATTGTCAGGAGTTCACAAAAAAATGAAACAACTGTTCATCTCACCAATGCATGCCCTGGAAGAAAAAAACATAAGAAACTGATTATTTTGCAGTGGGCTTCAGAGCTGTTAATGAGAATATATTGTAGAGTATGTACATCAGACACAGTATAATCAGTAGATATTGCACAGTATAATGCGTGTAGCAGCATGAAAGTCGTGTACAGAGACGGTACATTCACGACTGGTCAGTTATAAAGTGCTTTCCGATGTTAAACTGTGAGTGGTGTATTGTTAGCCCTGGTTGTTTAATAATCTGACAGCCTGGGGGAAGAAGCTGTCCTTCAGTCGGCTAGTTCTGGAATTTGTACTGCGGTTATCACCGAATTACAGACAGTAGCTTGTGGCTCGGATGGGTTGGGTTGGATGTGACCAATTCTCGCTCGCTTCTGCAACTTTATACTCTCATGTTACTCTCAGCAACATCTCCACCTCACTGTCAAGGAGTTTCAAAGAGCCAGGAAGTAAATAAACACCGGGCGGAAACGACGCAGCGTCTCACGTTTTACTCACACGCAGTACATGGATTTTCAGACGTTTCCGTGTGGATGACCAACTTTTGGGAAGCAATTGAAAATGATAATGTGGACGAAAATGCCCTTTTCAAATTACGGCCCCAGGTCTGAACGAGCATCCTGATTTAAATACAATAGTAATAAAAAAAAAAAAGATATTTAAGAGTAAAAAAAAAATGTATTAGAATATAGAATAGAAATTATACTGTACACTTATTTTATTTTATTATTATTTATTTTATTTTATTTATTTATTTATTTACTTACAAATGCTGATGTGGTCTAAAATGAAAGTTTTGAATCTCTACATTTTTTTACCACTAAAAAATGTGATTTTGTCCAATTTTCCGACATTAAGACAGAGACTTTTATATTTTATGTAAGCATGATTACTCTCCCTGCCCTCTCTCGCTCTGTGAGCTCATGTATGTGGAAGAGGGCAGATCGCACTTTTTTTTTTTTAGGGAGGAAAATGTCTTTCTCTTTGAGAGAGCACCATGTTCATCCTCTAAAAGTAAATCCAAATCAGGTGGATCCATTTTGTGCTTTCAGAGTATCTCAAGGTGAGATCTCACGATCCGGAGGAAGCCATTCGACATGACGTCATCGTGTCCATCGTGACCGCGTCGAAAAAGGACCTCGCTCTCGTCAACGATCACTTGCTGAACTTCGTCAGAGAGAGGACGCTCGACAAGCGGGTGAGTTCTTTAAGGTGTTTGTGCCTTTTGCTGTTATTGTTTTCCACCTTCTAAAAAAACACAACGCTGTTATCGTGTGACATCAGTGCATTTAGCTGACCGGAGCTCATTAGCTCTGCGGTTTCTCTCGAGCTCCACTCCATTTCTCTTCCTAATCTAATCTGCAGCCTCTTCAGGCCTCCAGGCAGCGGAGGCCAAATGAAATATCGAACCATAACTCACATATAACCCTTCTCCAGCCGTTTCAAATCACATTTGGGGGGCAAGCCTAACTGCCTCTCATTCCCTACACCTGCATAAATGATGCTGCGGAAGACATTTTACATCTCTGTTAGTTTTGCCTGACGTTTATATGAAAGCAGGGGTTTTAACTAAACAATGCTGCTTCATTATCGGCTATATGAATTAACTGTATATAACTGTATATTTCTATTCTTATCTGGATGTATTTAATGAGTCTCTCTTTAAAATACTCGCACCCCACCCTTAACTCTGGCATGCTAAAAAGGGAAAGGGGGGGGGGCAAGACCTTATCACATTGGGGCTGTTTGTTAACTGGAAAATAAAAAATAAAATAAGTAAGGTATAAACACCGATCAGGCATAACATTATGACTGCTGAGAGGTGCCGTGAATAAGACTGATGATCATCTCATCATGGCACCTGTTAGTGGGTGGGATATATTAGGCAGCAAGTCAAAATTTTGTCCTCAAGGTAGATGTGTTAGAAGCAGGAAAAATGGACAAGTGTAAGGATTTGAGCGAGTTTGACGAAGTGACGAATTGTGATGGATAGACCACTGGATCAGAGCATCTCCAAAACTGCAGCTCTTGTGGGGTGTTCCCGGTCTGCAGTGGTCAGTATCTATCAAAAGTGCTCCAAGGAAGGAACAGTGGTGAACCGGCGACAGGGTCATGGGCAGTCAAGGCTCATTGATGGACGTGGAGAGTGAAGACTGGTCCGTGTGATCCGATCCAACAGATGAGCTACTGTTGATCAAATTGCTGAAGAAGTTAATGAAAGGTGTCAGAACACACAGTTCATTACAGTGTGTTGCATTTTGTCAGCAGAAGGGGGACCACAATATAAAGCAGGTGGTCATAATGTTATGCCTGATCAGTGTAACAGAATAACAGTATATTTCTGACATCGTGATTTTGTGCCTGTTGATGGTGTCATGTGATCTGTTCATGTGTGTTTTTAGTCATAATGATATTTTTCATAATGCTGGTGATAATAGGGGTGTAATGATGCACTCTGGTCACAATTTGATTCGTTACAAGCTTCACAGCTCGATTCTCATTAAGAATTCTGACATTTTTAATGAGAATTTTATTACAGTGCATTATAGTCTGTATGAACAGATGTTTATTGTAAACACAAGTTCACTGTATTTTAAAAATTAGGCTAATTTTTCATTTTGAATAAACAAAGTCTTTGGAGTAATGAGCTCCTGAGAATCTTCAGGGGTTTCGAGATGCATTGTTACTCCCTCTAAAAAAAAAATCTCATCATTTCAGTGTAAAATGGAGAACATTATTTGTATTTGTAATCAGTGTATAATGAGCTACACTCTACCTTTAACTATGTGTTATTTGCTTTGGAGAGGAAGTCTTGTGCATCCTCCTTCATTAATTCATTCCCCAGAAGCTCGTTATTGCTTATATATATATTTCTTCCTCAGAGTGTAATAAGTGATGAATCATGAGTACATATTTCGTTGTTGCAGTGGAGAGTGCGCAAGGAAGCCATGATGGGCCTGGCTCAGATTTATAAGAAGTACGCTCTGCAGGCGGAGGCGGGAAAGGAGGCAGCCAAACAGATCTCCTGGATTAAAGATAAGCTGCTGCACATCTACTACCAGAACAGTATCGATGACCGGTAAGTGATCTGTCTGTCTATCTGTCTTTCTATCTATCTGTCTATCTATCTGTCTATCTATCTATGTGTCTGTCTGTCTGTCTGTCTTTCTATCTGTCTGCCTGTTTGTCTGTCTATCTTTCTAGCTGTCTGTCTGTCTTTTTATTTATCTATCTGTCTGTCTGTCTGTCTGTCTGTCTGTCTGTCTGTCTGTCTGTCTCTCTCTCTGTCTTTTTATCTGTCTGTCTGGCTGTCTATCTTTGTAGCTGTCTGGCTATCTGTCTGGCTATCTATCTATCTATCTATCTATCTATCTATCTATCTATCTATCTATCTATCTATCTATCTATCTATCTGTCTCTCTGTCTCTCTGTCTGTCTTTGTCTGGCTGTCTATCTTTCTAGCTGTCTGTCTTCGTCTCTGTCTGTTTCTATCTGTGTCTATCTATCTGTCTGGGTGTCTATCTGTCTGGCTGTCTTTTTATCAATCTGTCTGTCTATCTGTCTTTGTCTCTGTCTATCTGTCTGGCTGTCTTTTTGTCTATCTATCTGTCTTTCTATCTATCTGTCTGTCTTTGTCTATCTATCTATCTATTTATCTATCTATCTGACTGTCTTTCCGGCTGTCTTTCTGTCTGTCTATTTATCTATCTGTTAATGCTGTATAACAAAAATGTGACCTAGTTTAGCCGTACAGTGTGTTTCAGTAGCGTGATCAGTTTGATGGTATTGTGTTACTGGACACCCAGGCATCAGCGGTCAGTAGTGTTTGCGAGTGAATTGAAACACATCCATCCACACTTACTAGTTTGCTTTATTATAGCATCGTCCCCAAATGCACAATATAATGAGTACAAACCTCTGTGATTGAGCTTTCGTTTATTTCCTACCGATGTGCTCGTGAGAAAATAATGAGCTTTAATATCTTGTTGGTTTTAATCCACCTCACATACACTCATTAGCTTTAAAGGTGCCTTAGGGGAGTCATTTTTTTTTTCCTAAGATTGGGTCTCACCTGCCCATGTCCACAAAGCTCCGCCTCTAGGTTCCATAATGTCTATAAGATGACTGACAGGAGACACTTCCAAATATATTCTGCACCAGAAAAAGTGTTATTTTATGAAATTAAATAAAAAAAAAAAAAGCCACTGTTACCCCTTTATAAATAGGCTTCATGATGAATTGGCACTGCTTCATAAAGAGGATGCGGAGATAAACACAACAGCATCAGCTCCAGATGTTCATTTTGTTTTTAAACACTCTATGGAGCTGGAGCTGTTTTTGTCTTGTGAATCCTGCCATCAGCTCTTTAGCTTTCTCACTATTGCACCGTTCCGGGGCTGTGTGAGAGGGAATAATAATGATGATGATGTCGAGAGCTATGAATACACACTCTCCCTCCCGCCCCTGCCCCTGGAGGGATGGAGGCGCTGCAGGGAGAAGGCATGGATATAATGGGTAAAGTGTACGCAGACTCAGAGGAGAGAGAGCAAGCATTCTGACAGCTTTGTCATTCATTTCCTGTCTATATATATACAGACATTTCACAGTGTTCTATCACACCTCTGTATTTGTATTTGCACATCGGTGTGTGTAGATTGTAGTGATGACACTGTTGCCTGCGAGATGAATATATAATCACGCTAAATATGTTGAGATGTCCATCACACAGCTTATTTTTGTTTTCCACTTTGTCGAGTTGTATGTCCAAGACTCTCATTAGTGCACTAAGCAGAAGTGTTTGAATGTTTGTGAGATTTGTATGAAATAGGCTTATTAGGTTTTGGGTTTGATTCAAACAGGATCAAGGTCATATACGTAAGAAAGATACTTTTAAGGTTTTCCTGCCACGCATATTATAGTATTATTATTATAGTGATAAGCAATAGTTGCTGGACTTCGAGGCGTTCATGTCCACACAGTATGCCTTGAAATCTACTTATCATTTAGCCTTCCTTGTTTATTAGACTAGTGAAGACGTTTCTACGTGTATTTTCTTCTAATCAAATGAAATGACTTCTGACGTAATCTTCAGAAAGTTTTTAAAAACAAGGCTGGTTTTCTATGTATTCCCATTCATACGCTGACCATCTGTAGAGAGAAGAGAGTCTTCTCGACACGGCTCATTTGCATGTGGCGACGCCCACAAAACTCCATAAAAGGTCAAGTGCACAGACGGCTGAGAGTAAAGACATGAACAAGGCAGAAGTGGAATTTATCAAGTAAAGGGGAATAAAAAATAACAGCAGCTAGAAATAACTCAAAGGCTAGAGACAAAATACAGAGCAGGTGAAATGGGTGTGAATGAAGAAAAGGAAAGAAAATGGAGGAGAGACAAAAATCTACACCAAGGTTATGGATCCTGGAAATTGAGCAGGTCACACAGGGAATTCTCCAGCACACAGACCTGCCCATGCTATGTTTATACATAATCAAAGGGGAGATATACACTGATCAGGCATAAGATTATGACCACCTGCTTTGTTTTGCTGCCAAAACAGCCCTGACCCGTCCTGCACTGTGTATTCTGACCCCTTTCTATCAGAACCAGCATTAACTTCTTCAGCAGTTTGAGCAACAGTAGCTCGTCTGTCGGATCGGATCACACGGGCCAGCCTTCGCACCCCACGTGCATCAATGAGCCTTGTTAAACTTGATTATAATGAATATTATGGGATCGCTATGAAACAAGTGCTGCTGTTAAAATAAAATAGTTGCATGTATGTATCAGAGTAAATACAATAATCGAGTTTAAGTGCTTGGTTCCGAACCTGAAACATCCGTGACAGCTTTCTGGAAAAAGTGTTGATGATTTTGTTTTCTGCTGTGTTGCTCATCACTCACATGTCTGATCTTATCTTGTCTTTTTGTTAGATTGCTCGTGGAGAGAATCTTCGCCCAGTACATGGTGCCTCATAATCTGGAGACTGCAGAACGGATGAAGTGTCTGTATTACCTGTATGCTACGCTGGACTCGAACGCAGTAAAGTAAGCCTCACATTTCCTCTAATCTGGTTGGTCAGAAAGTGTTGATTCATTTCTTCTTTTTTTTTAGTAACTAACTAATAATAAAGTGATTTCTGTTTAACAGAGTTTAGGTAAGGAGTCTCCATTGTTGGTTCTTTCTGAAGGGACAAGAGTGTTGTTTTTTTGTTTATTTCTTCTTTAAAAAAAATGAGGGGATGGAACAAGTGTTTCTAGCTGTTATAAGGGATAACATGATCACTTAGGGGCAGTGGTAGGTCAAGTGGTTAAGGCTCTGGGTTGTTGATCAGGGTTCAAACCCCAGCACCACCATTCTCCACTGTTGAGCAAGGCTCTTAACCCTCTCTCTGCTCCAGGGGCACTGTATCATAGCTGCCCCCTGCGCTCTGACCACAACTTCCTCAGCTAGGATATGTGATGAAAAGATTTAAATAAAGATTAACTATAAATGGATAAACAGTATCACGTTTTTCAGCGAGTGAAAAAATTGTTGTAAGTCCATTAGTCAGGCTTTATCACATCAGAGCACATCACTGATTATGTTCCTGTAGCAGCATCCCCCCTTCTGTGTTTAATTTCTGTCTTAATGCATTCGCAGGTCTTTCCTTTTAGTATATGATTTGTAATTGGAAAAGTTTTGTACAAGCTAATATACAGAATACTTTGTATGTTTATGAATCTCAGGTGTTAATACTGGCGTATTGTTTTATTCTCAGAGCCCTGAATGAAATGTGGAAGTGCCAGAACATGCTGCGACACCACGTCAAAGATTTGCTGGATCTGGTCAAACAGCCAAAAGTGAGTTCTCTCAGGTGATAAAGTGAGCAGTGTCGTGTTCGTGCTTGACAATTAAACTGAAATGAACTTTGCCTCCTTTCAGTCGGACTCCTATAATAAAGCGGTCTTCTCAAAGGTCATGGTCATCACACGTAAGTCTCAGCTTGTCATAGTATCATGTTATAATAGAGAAGGAACACCACGGCTGGCTGGGTCTGTTTATTCCTTACAATTTTTCTTTTTCCTTTTAGGAAACTTGCCAGATCCAGGGAAAGCGCAGGACTTTGTGAAGAAGCTGGCGCAGGTTCTGGAGGAGGATGAGAAGATCAGGAAGCAGCTGGAGACTCTGGTCAGCCCGACCTGTTCCTGCAAGCAGGCCGAGGTTTGCGTGGTAAGGACTTTTATCTTAACTTTATGTGCTGAGATTGAGAGATTGACCTTGTGTTCCAGGTTAATTAAATAGATTGTTGAAGAACTGATGTTCAAAGGTATTTTTAAAAAATATCAAAATTGACCACTGAAAGTCTCTCTCTCTCTCTCTCTCTCTCTCTCTCTCTCTCTCTCTCTCTCTGTGTGTATGTATATATACATAGATCTGGCATAACTTTATGACCACCTGCCTAATATTGTATCGGTCCCCCTTTTTGCTGACAAAACGCAACAAACTGCACTGTGTATTCTGACACCTGTCTATCAGAACCAGCATTAACTTCTTCGGCAGTTTGAGCAACAGTAGCTCATCTGTTGGATCGGATCACACGGGCCAGCCTTCTCTCACCACATGCATCAGTGAGCCTTGACCGCCCATGACCCTGCCTCTGGTTCACCACTGTTCCTTCCTTGGAGCAGTTTTGATAGATACTGACCACTGCAGACCGGGAACACCCCACAAGAGCTGCAGTTTTGGAGATGCTCTGATCCAGTGGTCTAGCCATCACAATCTGTCCCTTCGTCAAACTCGCTCAAATCCTTACGCTTGTCCATTTTTCCTGCTTCTAACATCAACTTTGAGGACAAAATGTTGACTTGCTGCCTAATATATCCCACCCACTAACAGGTGCCATGATGAGGAGATCATCAGTCTTATTCACGGCACCGCTCAGTGGTCATAATTTTATGCCTGATCAATGTGTGTGTGTGTTTTGTAACTTGACACAATATTCTAAGTGTGGGGTAGCTTGGCTAACATGGTAATCTTTTGCTAGCAAAAATCTAGCTAGTTAACTGCTGAGTGATGAATATTTACATCCTCAAAACTAAAGAATACTGATACTAGATCCTGTGTAACTTGTTTAAAGGTATTCACTGCTAGTTTGTTTGACTCTGACACTTTGAGCAGACCATCGCATCATGAGTTTCCAAGTAGAGGGGGTGTTTTCTTTTATTTTTCCTGGTTGACCGTCTGGAGTTAAGTAATGACCCCTAGTTGAACTCGGCTGTCTGGGAGTGTTGCCAAGATGGCCACTGAGTATAAAGACTTTACTAGAAGGATTTTGTATTAAGACACATTTTTTCACAAAGGTGGAAAACAGTCTGCAGATTTCTTCCTAGGTGTCGTATAAATGGTACAATGGCTTTTACTTACTTCACAAAGGAAGGCCTACATTTAAGTGTAAGTGCCCGGGATCCAGATATCCTTTATCGATAAAGCATTAATCCGTTCTGTGTGCCGAAGTGCACCCTTGTGCTTTTACTCTGATCCGATTGCGTGCGATAACCTAAGACTTGTGGTCATGTTTTATACAGAAAGAGGTCACAAAAAAACTGGGCAGCCCCAAACAACCCAGTAACCCTTTCCTAGAGATGGTGAAGTTCTTACTGGAGAGGATCGCTCCTGTTCATATCGACACAGAGTCAATCAGGTACCATACTCTAACACTAACTCTGATCATCCCGTCTGTTCATTCTGCTGTCTGACTCTCCTCCTCTCTCTCTTTTGATTATTTATTGTTTTATCCGTAGTGCGCTCATAAAACAAGTGAACAAGTCTATAGAAGGAACTGCGGACGACGATGATGAAGGTGTACCCACTGAGCAGGCCATCAGGGCGGGGCTAGAGCTGCTCAAGGTATCCAAGGATCAAGTTCTGCATGATGATGAGGCTGAGAAATGATTTCATCCTGTTATAATTACATGATTTAGTTTTTTTTTTTTTTTTTTTACTGATATTTAACAAACATTTAACAACTTTTCTGACCGCAAGCCTGCCCAATATTAAAGGTTGGAATCGGATTGGCTCAGTGTTGTATTCAAACTCCAAAAAGGAGGCTAACGAGCATGTTGCGCCCCCAGGTTTTGTCGTTTACTCACCCCGTGTCCTTCCACTCGGCCGAGACGTTCGAGTCTCTTCTCGGCTGTCTGAAAATGGACGACGAAAAGGTGGCAGAGGCAGCGCTGCAGATCTTCAAAAACACCGGCGGAAAACTGGAGGAGAGCTTCCCACACATCAAATCGTGAGTGATGCGTCTGTCTATCCGTCTCTGTCTATCTGTCTATTTGTCTATCTGTCTGTCTATCTATCTGTCTCTGTCTGTCTGTCTATCTATCCGTCTCTGTCTATCTATCTATTTGTCTTTCTGTCTGTCTATCTGTCTATTTGTCTATCTGTCTGTCTATCTATCCGTCTCTATCTATCTATTTGTCTTTCTGTCTGTCTTTGTCTATCTATCTATCTATCTATCTATCTATCTATCTATCTATCTATCTATCTATTTGTCTGTCTGCCTGCCTGTCTATGTGTCTGTCTGTCGATCTATCCACCTGTCTGTCTGTCTATCTATCTATCTGTCCATCTGTCTGTCTATCTATCTATCTATTTGGTTAAATGTATAATCTCTGAGACACACAGTTCAATCATGTAAATGATATTCGCCCCCCCGCCAGGGTTCTTTTACCGGTGCTACAACATAAAGCCAAGAAGGGACCTCCACGCCAGGCCAAGTACGCCATCCGCTGCATCCACGCCATGTTCTCCAACAGAGACACCCACTTTGCACAGATTTTTGAGGTGAGCTTTGAAAATCAGTCACCTCTTTCTGTGAACTTCCACCTCAAGCCTATTGATCTGCCGACTGCCCTCTACTCTCACTTTACACCTCAGGAGCCCTGTGCTCACACACACTTTAACAATCACCTGACAACGTAAGTCTCCACAGGATTTCACAGCTTCTGATGAAACTTGCAGAGATTTTTTTTGTGAAATTCTACTCAAGTCGGTGAAATTGCAAGCACAGAATACTTCTTTTAAACACCTAGAGTGGACACGTGTAGTTAGTTATACTATTATTCCATACACGAGAATCAAAGAAGGCTTAAGCTGAACACACGTTGTGATAAAACCTGTAAGCTTGTGGGATTTGCTTGATACAGCATTAATTTCTGTGCCCAAAAGTCACGAAATCCTAGAGGGACCGTATTACTGTGCACTGGAATATTAAATGTACCCTGGTAATTTATCACCTGTCTACTGTCTAGACTCTATTCTTCTGTGCTTCACGTCTGTTGTGTAGCGTTGTGTATAGTCTATTGTCTGACACCTGTTTTATTGTTAAATCTTTCACCATGCCCTGGAGAAACATTTCGTCGCTCACGCAACACATCCGTAACGAGGAAGAATGACAATAAAGTAGAATCTGATTTAAGAGTATACAACGATCAGGCATAACATTATGACCACTAAAATAAGACTGATGATCTCCTCATCATGGCACCTGTTAGTGGGGGGGATATATTAGGCAGCAAGTCAACATTTTGTCCTCAAAGTCGATGCGTTAGAAGCAGGAAAAATGGACAAGTGTAAGGATTTTAGGGGATATTAGGCAGGTGGTCATAATGTTATGCCTGATATATGAAAATTGTGTCAGAACAAACCTTCTATAGCTGTTATTTGTTTAAAAACTAGCATCAAATCTCACCTCTACTTTAATATGGGCCCTTTAAAGTAAAAGCAATAAGTGCTACTATATCGTTTTATCTGGTGTGTACCATCAGTGGAAATTTGACACCACTCTGTGTGTATCAGGCTGATTAAGCGTCTCCTCTGTTGTAGCCTCTGCATAAAAGTCTGGACACGGAGAACATGGAGCAGCTGATCACTCCTCTCACCACACTGGGTCACTTGGCTATGCTGGCACCCGAGCAGTTTGCCGGACCGCTCAAATCACTGGTGGCTAATTTCATCGTGAAAGATCTGCTAATGAACGACAGGGTGAGTAAAACAGAGCGGCATCTTATTAACTGCTGTGTCACACAATCAATTTATAGAGGTCCTAAATATTTAAGCTAATCTTAGACATCTCAAAATACCCCTCATCAGCCGACAGTAAAGTGTGTGTTAATAAATCACTCGTTTCCTAACTACAGGTTTGCTTTCATTATTTAGCATAGATCATTTCTAACCTTATATTAACCTGATTATTTTCTGAGTTGTATGTAATGCTTTGAAAGGTTTTTTTCCATCTTGGGCTTATTCTTTAAAGATTTTTTATTTGAGTTAAAGGCAGATCAGACAAATAAATATACTTATACTTATAAGGCATTATGTACAATAAATACTGACATTATTAGTTATAAATGGAGTAAAAAAAAATGGTAGAAAAGTGCGGTATGATGAATATCTTCTTGTTTAGATTTATGTTAATGTTACAGAATTGACTCATTACAATTATAATATATTGCAGAATATGATATAAAATACATATCGATCATTGTGGTAGTGTTTCATGATCATTGGGAAACTGTATGTCAACAGCAAAAGAGTGGTGTGAAGGGGAAAAAAGAAAAGTTTCAGCAAGAAGGTGTACAAGACAGTGGTGAGACCAGCCATGCTGTATGGTTTAGAGACAGTGTCACTGAGGAAGAGACAGGAGTCAGAGCTGGAGGTAGCTGAAGCTGAAGATGTTGAGGTTCTCTTTGGGAGTGAGACGGTTGGACAGGATTAGGAACGAGTACATCAGAGGGACAGCTCATGTTGGACGTTTGGGGGACAAAGTTAGGGAGGCCAGATTAAGATGGTTTGGACATGTTCAGAGGAGGGAGAGTGAGTATATTGGTAGGAGAATGTTGGACATGGAGCTGCCAGGCAGGAGGCAAAGAGGAAGGCCAAAGAGGAGGTATATGGATGGAATAAATGAGGATATGACGCTAGTGTTGAGGATGCAGAAGATAGGGATAGGTGGAGAGAGATGATTCGCTGTGGAGACCCCTGAAGGGAAAAGCAGAAAGAAGAAGAAATGTAATTAATCCTGGACTTGTGTTCACTTTTTTTTGACCCTTTGGTCCCGTTCATTCAGGACCTTTGGTTCTGTCAAAGGACTTTACTGTGGTTTTAAAAGCACTACAGAAAAGTCCTTCACACTTACTGTCCTTATCTCAATCCCAAACATGTTATAGATAACATTTGTGACTAATGTTTGCAGTTACTAGATCACATTTAACAATAAAATTGTCGCAGGTTTTTGTGATGCTTATAATTTGTGTAACAAATTACAACAGTAGAAGCACGAGAAACAAAAGATTATTGCAGGCCCTGGCTGTGAAATCCAGCTCTCAAAAAAGCATCAGGAAATGTGGAGGATTTACAACAAATGCACAACACTTTTAGTAAAAATATAAAAACAGGTCAGTTTCCCCACATAAGGCTTACAGAAAGTTTTATTATTCAGGAAAAAAGGTTTATAAAATGATTTGCGATAGCTGTGATCTCACTCATTATAAATCACATTGGCAATGTTTTTGTCATATTGTTGTTTGTCGTAATGCTTTATAAAGTATAGCCTGCGTAGCGCTACACGTGTAGAGAATTAAAAGCTCTTAAAGTGCCATTAATCCGCTCTTAAAAAGCATTACACTGAAAATACTGAGGCCTGATCTGAGAAGTGAGTGATAAATCTCCTTGCTCTGCTTGTTGGCAGACAGACCCTGCTTTTGAATGCCAGATGATTTTTATCTGTATTTTTTCTTCTTCTTCATCTGTCTCAAAGATTCCTGGCAAGAAAACGACCAAGCTCTGGGTTCCAGATGATGAAGTTTCCCCTGAAACCCTGGCAAAGGTAGGCCACACCTTATAAATTGCAAAAATGCATAGCTGTGATCGTACAGAGAAGGCTAAGTGTTTCTAAATATGTTGGCAGTGCTGTATAATTTATATAAAATACTTAAAAAGGCACACTAGCTGATGAGATTTGCCGATATCGTTTTGCGTGTCACAGCGCGAGCTCGAGACACAGATTGCCACAGATGTAGTTATTATCTCCCACTGTTGGTACCAGCCCCGGAGTGTACCATTTTGTGACGTTGATGAATCGCTGTTTTCTTTCCAGCAGCTCTAAATAAATATCTCTCTTGCTTTATCAGACATGTCTGTTCTCTTCAATCTTCGTTTCAGATTCAGGGCATTAAGCTGATGGTGCGGTGGCTGCTCGGCGTGAAGAATAACCAGAGCAAGTCAGGAAACTCCACGCTGAGGATGCTCACTGCTATACTGAACAGCGATGGAGATCTGACCGAACAGGGCAAGATGGGGTAAGATTCTTCTAGCTCGCAGTTTATTAGCAGATATGATCGGGTGATGGGAAAGGAGCAGAGCACTCCTTTGTATCTGTGTATAGTAGTGCAGGCATAATTGTTCATATAATAAAGCAAAATATATATTTCCTGATTAGAAAGCTTTCTGTGACACTGTAGACTCTTTCCGTAACCTTGTTTAAGAAACTATATATATTAAGATCCAGAGATCTTCACAAGTGAATCCTTTAGACCCTTTTTGTGCTGAAGTCACGATTACGTCACAGAGCTAGCTGGAGGCAAGGCAAACGGGTAAACTGGAGGCGGCCAATACAAACCGGTACAGAGTCCGCTACATGAGGAACTCGAACGTCATGGATGGAGTACAGGCTCCAGTTTGGAGTTTTACCGCATACCTGCTGCCAATGCCAGATGAATAAAACGAAGGCAGCTGTGGTCAAACCCAATTAAACGAGCGGACTGGACAGAAACGATCATCAAAAATTCGAATTCGTAGAGCACACTTCATATCAGATAAGGTTAAAGAAGCTGTTGGTATGGTTTGGTTACGTGTCTAAATATTTCTTGCGCATGCACACCTCATCAGAGATTAGGGAACAAGTTAAATGGTTTATCATGTAACGCAAGGTTTCAAGCTAACTGGTAGCTAATGACCGGAGACTAAACAATGGAAACTGTCTGTCATCTCCCTTTCTACTGTTGCCAGAAGCGCTCAGATAGTCATAGATGTCAGGTCACTCACCCGGAGGTCATCCTGTCATATCGAGTAAGCGTGTAAGTAAGTCCTGGACAGTGAGTGACCTAAGAGAGTCAGATACATTAGGATTTTGACCAGTCATTGTTTAAAAACAAACTAACAGAACTTGATAACTTGGTCAGGGAAATCGTTCTCCCTCCACCTAAGCTCCACCCACAAAAAAAAGTCACATTGTTTATTAACAGAAAAAGGGTCGGAGGTTACTATAGCAACCTTTTGTCCAAGTTCACAAAGCCAAATGAGTTATAATTAACAGAATGAAGTGTCTGTGTTTCTGATTTGATCCTGTGTGTGTGTGTGTGTGTGTGTGTGTTCAGGAAACCGGATATGTCACGTCTGCGCCTGGCGGCCGGCTGCGCGGTGCTGCGTCTGGCTCAGGAGCCTTGCTACCATGAGATCATCACCTTGGAGCAGTACCAGCTTTGTGCTCTCGTCATCAACGTAAGCCTGGAACACCGCTGCTCCGTGCTTCATTACAGGGCCGGAGCTCTTAAGTCACCTTTAGTACCCGGCCTCATCTGTTTTAATGATGAGAAGCGGTGCAGGGCGAGCTCCGTATCAAACAGCCCTGCTGAATCATTCTGTCAGTCCTGCTGCTGGTGTTATGATGGCCATATGCTGGCGTTTTAGCTCGCTGCATGTTGCCTGATCACACATTTGATGGGAGCAGAGCTCGACGTTGTCCTCCACGTCTTTTAATTCCAGTCATACTCATTCATTTCTTCATTCATTCCCTCACTCATGCACTGTCAGTCATTACGCCGTCTCTGTCTTCAGGATGAATGTTACCAGGTGCGTCAGGCTTTCGCTCAGAAGCTGCACAAGGGCCTGTGTCGGCTGCGGCTGCCGCTGGAGTACCTGGCGGTGTTCGCGCTGTGCGCCAAAGACCCGGTGAAGGAGCGCAGGGCTCACGCTCGCCAGTGCCTGGTCAAAAACATCAACCTGCGCAGGGAGTACATCAAACAGCACGCCGCGGTCAGCGGTGAGGACATGGACACACCTACCTTCCTTCCTCCATCACACTGTATCACAGGGAGTGCTAGTCACGGTTCTATATTAGCTCATCCCTAACTCATTTTTAATAAAACATTTCAACAAATGAAAAACACACACACACGCGTGCGCACACATACACGCGCACACACACACACACACACACACATGACTAAACTACATGTTATAACCCTGATATTTCATAAGGTCATTCTGCACAGCCAAAACGACACGGATATTATCACAAAGGAATAGCTCTTCATAAGAATTGCTAAAGTTTTCCTCCCACCTCAACAGCTTTATATATCTTTTATTGTCTCTCTCTCTCTCCCCTTTCTTTCTTTCTTTCTTTCTTTTTCTTTTTCTTTATCTATATTGCTTCCTCTTTCTTTCTTTCTTTTTCTTTTTCTTTCTTTCTTTTTCTTTCTCCCTCTTCCCTTCTTTCTTTCTTTCTCTCTTTCTCTATATTTTTCTCTCTTTCTCTATATTTCTCTCTCTCTCTTTCTCTTGCTCCCTTTCTTTTGCTCTTTCTTTCTTTCTTTCTTTCTTTCTTTTTCTTTCTTTCTTTATATTTCTCTCTCTCTTTCTCCCTTTCTCTTGCTCCCTTTCTCTTGTTCCCTTTCTTTTGCTCCGTTTCTTTCTTACTTTCCTTATCTATATTTCTCTCTCCCTCTTTTTCTCTCTTTCTCTTGCTCCCTTTCTTTTGCTCCCTTTCATTCTTACTTTCTTTATCTATATTTCTCTTGCTTTCTTTCTTTCTTTGTTCACATAAATCACAGTAATAATGGTGCGATTCTTTTGTGAGTTACTTTTACGATTTTACATTCCCCTTATACCACACTAACTTTCCCAATATTACTTTGTGCTTTTTAACCATTTATAGTTGCTTTCAACATTGTGGAACATTCGTAAATGATATCTCTAATATAACAACTGCAACCTTCACCAGATTTCTTTCTTACTTGATGTTTTTATAGACATTAAAACACAGCTTGTCCTGTTAGTAATTACTAAAGGTCTGTAATGTTTCTCGAACACTGTCAACTCTGTCCATAAATATTAAATAAACATCAGTGTAACAATATGGACAAGTTCCTGTAAATGAGGTGTTACTGTGGACCCGGTAATATAACATCAGAGACTGATGAAGACTTTCTGATGAAAATTCAACAGTTCTCTCAATAGTTGTATTGTGTGTATACACCGATCAGGCATAACATTATGACCACCTGCCTAATATTATGGTGGTCCCCCTTTTGCAGTCGAAACACAACAAACTGTTCTGCACTGTGTTCTGAAACCTTTCTATCAGAACCAGCATGAACAACTTGAGTAATTTGAGCAACAGTAGCTCATCTGTTGGATTGGATCACACGGGGCAGCCTTCGCTCCCCACATGCATCAGTGAGCCTTGACCACCTATGACCCTGTCACCGGTTCACCACTGTTCCTTCCTTGGACCACTTTTGATAGATACTGACCACTGCAGACCAGGAACACCTTATGCTTGTCCATTTTTCCTGTTTCTAACATCAACTTTGAGGACAAAATGTTCACTTGCTGCCTAATATATACCGCCCACTAACAGGTGCCATGATGAGGAGATCAACAGTGTTCACGGCACCTCTCAGCGGTCATAATGTTATGCCTGATCGGTGTATAAAGAGGAACAAATTCTACATGGACGTAAATGTTTAAAGGACATAGTCAGTGAGCTGAATGACTTTGAGGCGCCTTTCCTATCAAATTAATTTCTTGGCAGATGTTTTGGCCCTTCATTTTGTCAGGCTAAATTAATTCAGATTAATTAGGCTCTGGTAATGGAACACGGTCGGATGATACCGGACACGCCCCTTTCAGTTATTCACTCTGCAGATCAGTGTGAGTGTGGAAAATCCTCATCCCTGAAAAAACCCTGAGATTCCATGTTCATGTCTGAACTGATGATGATGATGATGATGATGATGATGATGATAATACTGAATGTATGTCTCCTGTAGAAAAGCTGATCTCCCTCCTGCCGGAATACGTGGTGCCGTACGCCATCCACCTGCTGGCTCACGACCCCGACTACGTTAAAGTACAAGACATAGAGCAGCTCAAAGACATCAAGGAGTGAGTCACAGACTGTGTGTGTGTGTGTGTGTGTGTGTGAGGGAGAGAAATGGGCTTTTACAGATTTCTGTGTGCCTTAAAATGAAGGAAAGCCAGAGAGATTGATTTTGCGAGTGCTTCTGGCTTTATTGCCGAAGAAATGACTTTTCTCTCCATCTCTGCCTCCTCCCGCTCTTTTCATCTTCAGGGCTTTATGGTTTATTTTGGAGATCCTGATGGCGAAAAATGAAAACAACAGTCACGCATTCATAAGAAAAATGGTAGAGAACATCAAACAGACAAAAGACGGCCAGTGTCCAGATGATCCGAAGATAAACGAGGTGACCGCACGAGCCTTTCTCTATAGTTTCCCCATAGTTCTGGTTCTTTTCTTTTGTCTGGAGTCCATCAGGTTTGATTGATTGAATCTTCTGTACTCAAAAATCTTCTTAACATCTCTCCTGTTAGAAACTCTACACCGTGTGCGATGTGGCCATGAACATCGTCATCTCCAAGAGCACCACGTACAGCCTGGAGTCACCCAAAGACCCCGTACTGCCTGCCCGCTACTTTACCCAACCGGACAAGGTGTGACTGGTGTCCACACACATGTTCAGTAAAATAATTAACATCAATCCCAGTGATTGATGCTGATTGGCCAGAAGGTCGTTTTTTGAATAATTATCAGTAACTGCAGCTCTAACAGCAGAGCATCTACAAATGGCACTTTTTCATTTCTATAGCAACAACATAACAATGTAATTGCTCATTCAGTAAAAGTCGGAGGTAAACCTTTACATTTTCTAACACCGGAGCATCTCCAGGACGTTTCCTCTGGTTCTGGTTACTCAATCACGTGACAACCTTAACGTTTATGGTGTAGACAGGAAAAAAAAGAATGGTGAGAGAATGATTGTCTGAGTTTCACAGACCTTCTACATTAAATCAGTGGTAATAAACTGATTCACATGAGCAGGGAGGGATTGGTGTTGGTGGGACTGGTGTTGGTGTGGTTGGAGGGATTGGTGTTGGAGGGATTAGTGTTGGTGTGGTTGGTGCTGGTGTGGTTGGTGTTTGAGGGATTAGTGTTGGTGTGGTTGGTGGGATTAGTGTTGGTGTGGTTGGTGTTGTGGTTGGTGGGATTAGTTTTGGTATGATTGGTGTTGGAGGGATTGGTGTTGGTGTGATTGGTGTTGATGTGGTTGGAGGGATTAGTGTTGGTGTGATTGGTGTTGGAGGGATTGGTGTTGATGTGATTAGTGTTGGTGTGGTTGGAGCGATTGGTGTTGGTCGGATTAGTGTTGGTATGGTTGGTGGGATCGGTGTTGGTGTGGTTGGTGTTGATGTGATTAGTGTTGGTGTGGTTGGAGGGATTGGTGTTGGTGGGATTAGTGTTGGTGTGGTTGGAGGGATTGGTGTTGGTGGGATTAGTGTTGGTGTGGTTGGAGGGATTGGTGTTGGTGGGATTGGTGTTGGTGGGATTGGTGTTGGTGGGATTGGTGTTGGTGGGATTAGTGTTGGTGTGGTTGGAGGGATTGGTGTTGGTGGGATTGGTGTTGGTGTGGTTGGAGGGGTTGGTGTGATTGGTGTTGATGTGATTAGTGTTGGTGTGGTTGGAGGGATCGGTGTTGGTCGGATTAGTGTTGGTGTGGTTGGAGGGATTGGTGTTGGTGGGATTAGTGTTGGTGTGGTTGGAGGGGTTGGTGTGGTTGGTGGGATTGGTGTTGGTGGGATTAGTGTTGGTGTGGTTGGAGGGATTGGTGTTGGTGTGGTTGGAGGGATTGGTGTTGGTGGGATTAGTGTTGGTGTGGTTGGAGGGATTGGTGTTGGTGTGGTTGGAGGGATTGGTGTTGGTGTGGTTGGAGGGATCGGTGTTGGTGTGGTTGGAGGGATCGGTGTTGGTGGGATCGGTGTTGGTGTGGTTGGAGGGATCGGTGTTGGTGGGATCGGTGTTGGTGTGGTTGGAGGGATCGGTGTTGGTGGGATTAGTGTTGGTGTGGTTGGAGGGATCGGTGTTGGTGGGATTAGTGTTGGTGTGGTTGGAGGGATCGGTGTTGGTGGGATTAGTGTTGGTGTGGTTGGAGGGATCGGTGTTGGTGGGATTAGTGTTGGTGTGGTTGGAGGGATCGGTGTTGGTGGGATTAGTGTTGGTGTGGTTGGAGGGATCGGTGTTGGTGGGATTGGTGTTGGTGGGATTGGTGTTGGTGGGATCGGTGTTGGTGGGATCGGTGTTGGTGGGGTTAGTGTGGACAGAGTGCTGTGGTGTGAGTAATAGAACAGTTTCTTTCAGTTGAGCTACAGATTCATTAAATCTCGATGTTTTCTTGTCTCTGTCTCTTACAGAATTTCAGCAACACAAAAAATTATCTCCCTCCTGAGATGAAGTCATTTTTCACCCCTGGGAAGGTACATGTTCTTTCTTTCTTGGTTTCTTGCTCTTTATTTCTGTCTATCTTGTTATTTATTTATTTATTTAGTTAGTTCTTTCTTTTTGTTTGTTCTATCTTTTTTCTTGCTTGCTTGCTTGCTTGCTTGCTCTTTATTTCTGTCTTTCTTGTTCTTTCTTTCTTTCTTTCTTTTTTTTTTTTATTTGTCTGTCTTTTGTTTTTTTTCTTTCTCTCTTTTCCTTTCTTTTTTTTGTCTCTGTCTTGCTTGCTTGCTCTTCATTTCTGTCTGTCTTTCTTTTATCTTTTTCTTGCTTGCTTGCTTTCTTTATTTTTGTCTTTCTTTCTTTCTTTCTTTCTTTCTTTCTTTATTTATTTATGTCCGTCTTTTGTACTTTCTTCTTGTTTGTTCTATCTTCTCGTTCTTTCGTTCGTTCTTTCTTTCATTCTTTCTTTTTGTGTGTGATTGTTAGTATAAGGTGATACATTCATCATCCAGTTTATTAGGAACACATGGACATTGATGCAGTTATTTAATCAGCCTTTGAGCCTTTGTTCCTCAGTTTCATGTTCCTGTCTGATGGGAATGAAACCCAGTGTGGTCTTTTGCTGTTGTAGTCCATTCACCTCAAGGCTCGATGTTTCCTGCATGCTGAAATGCTTTTCTGCTCACTACAGATGCAAAGAGTGATTATTTCAGTTACTCTGTCCATCCTGGGAGCTCAAACCAGTCTGTCCATTTTTCCCTCTGATCTGATCTGGTCTTATTAACCAGGCATGTCCACCCACACAGATCTGTCACTCACCTGATCAGTTTGGTTTTTATCTCATCACTCTGTGTAAATGCTAGAGATGTGTGTGTGTGTGAAAATCCCAGGAGATCAGCAGTTTCTGAAAAACTTAAATCAGCCCATATGGCACCAAAAACCATGTCCTGCTTACAGAGATCACATTTTTTACTTCATTCAGAGTGAACAATAACTGAAGCTCTGGACCTGTAATGTTATGCATTGCAGTACTGCCACATGATTGGTGCATTAGTTAACTGCATGATTGTGTAGGTGTTTCTATTAAAGTGGATGATGAGTGTAAATCCTGTGCCAAATGTCCCTGTATTTTGTGCAGTGAAATAATAAAAAAAGCTCCAAGAATGTGCTTTCCTTAACAATTCATCTCCTCCTTTTTCTCTCACACCCCCCCCCCCTTAATTTCCAGCCTAAATCGGCGAACGTACTCGGAGCCGTGAACAAGCCCTTATCAGCTACAGGCAAGCTACAAACCAAACTCTCTCGCATGGAAACCATCAGCAACGCCAGCAGCAACTCCAATCCCAGCTCACCAGGCCGCAGCAAAGGAAGGTAAGAGGATTGCATGCATACATAACCTCCAGAGAACTGAAGAATTTCCACTAACAGAATTCATTTATCGAAAACTTTTCTTTTAGTAACGTCGTAGACTACACAAGTGTGATGTTCCTACCATGTGTACCATCTCGCAAAAGGATGATGGTCATATGCTGTGACATCACCACACCCTAGGGGAAAAATAAAACGCATCACTGAGAAACAGATCATCTCTTGGACACTAGATAGTAGATCACGGGTGTCCGGTATTACTAGTGTCCAGAAAGGGTCAGTGTGGATGTAGGTTTTCATTCCAACCAAGCAGAAGCCAGACCTGATTCCACCTGGCTTTCAGTAGACTCATGGTTGTAATGAAAACCTGAACCCACACCGGCTCTTTCTGGATATGAATGGACGCTACTATCTAGTGTCTAAGAGATGATGTCTTTTTATTTCTAGGGTGTAGTGATGTCACTGCACATGACCCTCATCTATTTACACCCCTGGAGTAGATAATAAGACGATCCGAAACCCAGGAACAGATAGCGGAAAATAAATTTGATCCAAACAAATGATTTTCTTTAGGTTTTAGCATGTTTTTTTTTACAGGGTAAATAAATATCACACGTGTCAGTATCAGACGATACTAAAGATTTCATCATCTGTATCGGAAATGAAAGAGTAGTATGGTGCCAGTTGTTTCAGGTCGGTCGATTTGTTAGAGATCTGATGAACAGTGGTGGGACAACAGGTATGGACAGGGTGTCTGAGAGATCGGGGACCAATAGGAATAAGCTGAGGAAAAATTTCAAGCTGAATTGTTTATCTTTCGGCTGCTCACTACATGTGTGAGGGGTCACCACAGCAGACCGACTGGTCCACTCAACAACTTGGCACAGGTTGTCCTTCTTGATGCAACCCTCCCATTGGGACCAGCACTGTATCCAGTGGCTGGGGTTTGGGCGCTGGCTGGGAATCGAACCCGGGCCGTCCACATGGTAGGCGAGAAACCTACAACTGAGCCACCAGCGGCCTATTTTGAGCTGAATACACTGAGGAAAATCCACAAAAATGTGCTCAAGTAGGTGAGGAAATGCATAGAGCGTCAGGGTGAGCATGTCGATCATATCCACAGGGCAAGTGGAAACGTGTGTGTGCTTGACTAGACGTTAATTAACCAGGCTAAGAAGCGACAGCAAATGTAATTGAACTCAAAAGTATGATGAGCTAATTATGTTCATTAATTATATGCCAGACTCTACAAATAAGCGAGTGTTCACTCGTATGTCGCTCTTGTCCAAACTGTTGCCCCAGTGTTGGAAGCACACTAGGCTTGTACACAACGTCTTTCATTATTTTTACCTCGCTGCAGTTAAGAGGAAATGTTGCTGCATGATAATTAAGAAGCTTTCCCCTGAGACTCATGAGAGCAGTTAGGGGTCCTGCTGGATCACGGGGCAGTATAACAGACTGGGAGGACCGGGCTATCTACCCTCTTCCACATAAACGATCTCCCAGGTGCACGTAATTCGCTGTGATTGACAGGGGCAAGAGAGTAACATTATCACACTATCCCTTACTCCCAGAGCACATTCTGTGGAAATTTGGGATTCAAATGACCGTATGCACTTTTTTATTGCACCACTTAGTGTCCCTGAATGCAGTATTTGCACGTGAAATCCTTTTGTATTCCCAATGCTGTGAAAGATGGTCAAGAATCCGGTCCTTGTATAGTGGCACATGTAGCGTGTGTGTGGCCCATGTTGGGTTCATAAACTTTTTTCCCTGATTTTAGAAAATTTTATAAATATATATATATATATATAAATTGAATTTATTTATTAAATTTTTTTAATAAATCATTTTTTTTCTATTACAATTAATTTAAAAAAGAAAACAGCAAAACAAATTGTTTGTCCATGCTATCAGGTTTTCATTCACTTTCTCAACAGACTTTTTTTAATATATATTTTATATATATTATTTTTCACCTTGATCACCTAGCAGAGAAAGAAAGAAAAATAATTTGTCACGTTTTATCATACGACAATTCTCTTAACGCGCTGCATTTCTCTTGTGCTTCATTAGCAGCAATAATAAAAGCTACATAAGGTCAGCTGTTCCAGGAGACAGGCACTATACAGTACAATGTTAACGCATATTATTACCTCATGCGTTCGAGTTAAATTACTTTATTTGCCGCTTCAAATTAGGGCAAGGTTAATTTAATAATAACACCGAGGTTAATTGCCCTGGGCAGCACATTGCCGTTTGAGGTCATTAATGAATTTGTCCATCTCTGTAATGTTCTTGTCCCAGCACCCGGATTAAGGATTCGTCTTTCTCCGAAGCTTTCTTCAGAGCTGTACAGACGTTTCACAGCCTTTCCAAAAGCAACAAAACAAAAAAAAATCTTGTCCCATCTAGTTTAGACGTGAAAAGAAGCGCTCATATCTGTGTGGTGTAGACGTGGGTGAAAAGGTGCGATTCAGACGGAGCTGAATAGAGGAGTAAATACATTTGCATCACTAGGCCGTAGTGATTACAGCTTCACTGCATCCGGCTCACATCAACAGAGCACTTCAGCTCTGAAGCAGGAGCGCTCGGAGACCGAGAACCTGCAAACCGATTGAACGCAGCATAATATGATTCATTAACATCCTCAGACGTGTATAATCAGACCAGCAGGCCATGCTTTAGTCAGACACGCAGGATATTGGGGACACTAGATACACGCCCCACACACACACACACACACACTTAATTTCCTTAATAAATGTTGCATGTTTGCATTATAATAAACAGGATTTAACTCACAGGGTTTAATTTATTTTTTTATTTTTTACATGTATTAAATATTAGACAGATTTGCCAGGAATTTAAATCGCATGCTTTTTCAATGTTTGTACAAATTAAGAGAGAAGGAAGGAGAATAAAATATTTTTATTTATTAATATTTATATATAAATTGTATATAAAATTTAATGTCTTTAATATCTAGCTGCACTTAGTGCTGTCATTATTATTATTATTATTATTATTATTATTATTATTATTATTATTATTATTGAGCCAGAAATTTAGTCATAATATTTGAAGAATAACTTCAAAAAGAAGCAGAGATGATGGCCTCTGTTCAGGCTCTTATGGTTTAATTTGATGTTAATTGTGAGATTAGCGAAGATCTTATCAGCTAAGAAACTCAAGTTATTTAACTGTCTAATTATTATTATTATTATTATAAAACATGTCTTTATAAGTAGGCAGTGGCAGTTTTGAACACATACTACATGTTCCTGAGCAGATTATGTTTAGGATATTATGTAAAGCATGAGGTCAAGTTAGGTGAAAGAAAAGGAGAAAGAAACATTAAATCTTTTATTTTCACGCTTATTTTATAAAAACGTTTTTATATTATTGCCTGTACTGAATATATACACTGTTTTTAAAAGCAGCCCTGAGGAATGAGCATCATTATTCATTCATCTAAAACGTTCTGTCTCAGGATGGACTCCGCTGACGTGGACCACAGTGAAAACGAGGACATCTCCATGAAGAGCCCGTCTGAAGGAGACAAGCCCACCAGGGGGCGCAAGCGAGGAGCAGCATCCGGCCAGGAGGACAAAGCCCCGGAGTCGAAAGCCAAACGCGGGCGGAAGAAAGCGGCCAACACCAGCACGGACGGCGCTGAGGAGCAGTGGACAGAGGACAGCAGCCTGGTCGACACGACCATGGAGACGGAAGACGAGCAGAACAGCCCGCCCAAGAAGGGGCGTCGGGGACGACCTCCCAAATCCACCGCCGCCAAAGAAGAGACCGTCGCCGCTAAAGGGAGGAGAGGACGCAGGAAGGCGGCGGCGCCACTGGACGGAGACAACGAGGATGAACCGGAAGTGGAAGAGGAAGATGAGGATGAAGATAGAGGCAGCGAAAATATGGAGGAAGTTAAACCTAAAGGCAGACGAGGCCGCAAACCGAGGTCAGCTTTCACGTCAATAATCTCTCAAACTTATTCAAATAAACAGACGCATTATAATCGTGTGATTCTCCACAGAACGGAAGTATCAGAGGCCACCAGCGATTCAGTGGAGTCTACACCACAGAAAAGAAGAGGACGACCTCCCAAATCACAAACGGCAGCTAAAAAAGCAGGGTAGGAAATTTCACCTGAATAATGTGTCTCCTGTTTAGAGCGGGAGGATATGACCATATCACTCTGAACTTATTTATCACTGTACAAATTTAGTGGATGTCACAAATACCATTTTTATATATAGAATGTGTTATTTATTTATTTATTTTATTATTATTATTTTAAAACATTTACAAACTGCAAAATGTTTTCCAAAAAAAAACACCTAAATTTCCTCTCCTTTTCAGAAGTGTTTATTATTTAGGAGTAAAATTAAATGAATGTAAATAAATTTTTAGTAAATAAAATAATTAAATATATAAATCGTTAAATTAGTAAAAAAAAATGTTTTAAGTAAATGTAATACTGTTGTTTTGGGTGCAGTGATATCCTACATTATAGAAATGTCTTCATGTGTCATGATACAATATTTTCATCATGTCGCTGACCTCTACTTCTATCATTGTCACTACTTATGATCTGTTTGTGTTCCCTGAACATTTGTAGACTAATTTCCACATCTAGAAATCGAGCAAATGAATAAAAAGTATTTATGACGCTATTGAGATTGCATGACTTATTGTATAATCATACACAATATTAGTCAAGTCATCTAGCTGGTGATATAATGTTTTTTATACAATGAATTATCCAAATTAGGCCTGACCAAGTGTTAAACCCAGCACAGGTTTAGATAGTGTTTTTATTATTATTATTAATTAATTTATTTTTTTATTCATTTATTTATGTATGTTTTTATTTTTTTAATGGTTTTATTTTTGATGTCCAATTATTTTTGAGCTCTGAACACATTTTGTTTTTCTTTTTTGCATATTTATTTATTTATTGTGTTTCGTTTGTTGGTGATAAGTAAGGACTTATCAACCTTTTGGAGGTAAATAATCAGTGATGAGTGAGGTGTAACACCTCCTGTAACATCAGCCAACAATCACAATTTCTATCCAATCATGTTTCATGTTGTGGAACGTTTGTGGGTCAAGTTCGTCCCTGTCGTCATTTATATGTCACTTATGTTACAGCAGCTGCAACTTTTTCTTAGAGTTAATAAAACAATTAGAGAGTGATCATGTTACTAAAGAAACAGCAGTCTCTTTATAGTTGTCCTGAAGTTGGAAAAGCTTACCATAGAAACAACATATTAGAATCAAGCTTTAGTGTAAACTTTTTAGAGTTATCTAATCAACACTTTCTGATCAATTAAACAATTAAGTCAAATGACAGGCTTGTAAAAGTGTGTGTGTGTGTTTGGCAGTAGTCGAGGAACAGGTTATGTGATCGTATCATATCTGTCATGTGTAAACATCTGGGGAAATAACTTTATTTGAATTCTATTAATGTATTCTAATGCACCTCGGTTCTGTAATGAAATTCACTGTGTTCCTGTCGAAGAGGCTCATTCCTGGGTTTGTTTGTTTTTTTGACTCCATGTTACAGTGGTGCAAGATCCCGAGCAGCAGTGAGCCAAGAGGAAGAGTCTGAGGAGGAGATGGAGACGTCGCAGCATAGTGATGAGGAAGGAGAAGAGGAGTCGCAGGAGTCCTCACCTAAAGTAAATGACTGATAAGTGATACAGTGACTTTCATAGGCGTATAAGGATGGTACGATTAGGACCGAACCAGAGATTTCAAACTCCTGATAATCTATTATTGGTATTATAATGTAAATTTGGTTAAAAATCAACTACTGTAAAGGGACAGAATACCTTTTGTGCACACTTTTGTGTACATTTTTTTTTAAACCAAATATGGTATAAATAGAATAGAAAGTTGATTTTTACGTAACATTTATGCTAAATTATGAATCATTCACAAATGAACAGTAAGTTGACCCCAGATACTAATCAAAGTTGGACTCATCATCGATTTAGTGTCCTGTGTATGATGATATCTTTAGTACACACAACTGATCAAATTATCAAAATCATCGAACATCAAGTCGTATCGTCGAATATCGGATCAGAGAATCGTTTCGCATTGAATCAGAATCAGTGGTTCTGTCATATAGAACTGCTTCCTTAAGAATTGAATCAGATGCTATGGTTTTGTAGCAGATTCAGTATCTGGTCTATATATATATATATATATATATATATATATATATATATATATATATATATATATATATATATATATATATATATATATAATAAAGCTGCTTTAGAATCAACTCGTATGACATTACAACCGAATCAACTTTGATATGATTCCATATATCGAATCACAGGCTTAAGAATCAAATCGTGTGCTAATATTTCTAGATGATTCAGTGATTGTTGTCAGATATTGGATCGTATCCACAGTCAGTGGTATCGTGAAATGGCGTTTCGAATTGAATCATATGACGGTGCAGCTGAATCAGCTACGATATGATTCCATAATGAATCACTAGCTTAAGATTCGAATCGTATGGTGAGGTTTTATACCTGATTCAGTCGTATTACCAAAGATTAAATTGTTGTCTTAAGAATTGAATCATATTGTAGTTGATTCAGTGGAAGGATTAAATTTAAAATTGCTGGATTAGGAGTCGTTTCGTAGTTGATTCAGTGTTATTGTTAAATATCGAATCATTGCCATACAAAACTGAATCACATGGTGTTGGTGCTGATTCAGTGGTATTGTTCAGTACTGAATCCCTTGCATAAGAATCTAATTATACGGTATCGTAGTAGATTTAGTAATATCTTTAAATATCAAATTGCTGAATTAAGAATCAAATCATATTGTAGGTGATTCAGTGGAACTATCGAATATCAAATTGCTGGATTAGGAGTCGTATCGTAGCTGATTCAGTGTTATTGTTAAATATCAAATCATTGCCATACAAAACTGAATCATTTGGTGTCGGTGCTGATTCAGTTCACTACTGAATCATTAGCATAAGAATCTAATCATACGGTATCGCTGTAGATTTAGCGATATCTTCAACAATCGAATTGTTGAATTAAGAATCGAATCAGATTCTGTATCAAATTCGCATCGTAGTGATAATAAAGTGAGAACCTCGAACAACTTATTGAATTACTGCCTTAAAAATCTAAATCATGTTATGTTGGATGCCCAAGATTTTCACCTTGAGACTGAATTTGAAGTTAAAATCTAAAAATGTATTCCTTTATCTCTTATACGGCAACAGATATTAATAAAGGCATTAGAATACTTTATGCAAATGAAACCTAAAGACTCGGATAGAAGACACATTGTAGTGTTTATCTCTAAAGAAAGGCTTTGTATATTCAAAAAGCACTTCTCATTCATTTCGTGTTTTTAAATCTAAAAAGCTTAAGACAGTGAGAGTTCTGATGGAAGATGCCTCAGGGTTAATGCAATGCTTTTAGCCTGTGTTAGTTTAAAGGCTCGTGATGTTTGGAGTGAATCTCAGTGTGCTGAGTGCTCCCTGTGCTGTGTGTAGGTGCGACGGAAGGCTGGAAGGAGAGAGCGGAGATGAGGGGAGACCAGGAGCTCGACGTTTCTCCCTTCGCCATTTGTGAAAAGCCCTGGAAACACACCAGAGGGATTTTTTTTTTTTTCTTTTTCGGACATTTTTCGGAGCCATGCACCCGCTTCAGCTGTATTTTTGCCCGTCTTTTCTGCCGTAAGCTTTTCGCCGCGTCGCTCCACCATGACTCGTGGTTTTTTTCGCATTGTTATATGTGAGGGGAAAAAAAAAACAAAACAAAAGCTTGGCTTATACACACACACACTGTAAATATTGTTTGTTCTGTTGCCCCCTTACCCTCTCCACTTTAGGGAAACTGTATAGCTCTTACCCTTCCGGATTTTACGATGTTGCATCAGCTGAATTTGTTCAAGTATTAAAGGCAAAGCGAGTTTTAGCAGTACTGTATCTGTCCAGTGTGTTCCCTGTATCATTCTGTACTGAGCGACATGAGGTGGGGTTTTGTTTTTGTTTTTGTTTGTTTGTTTGTTTGTTTGTAGTTTCTTTCTTTCTTCTTTTTTTATATATATATATGTTTGTCGTTTTCCTCTTTCCCTTTTTAACCCCTTTGTCATTTGTGTGATTCTTGTGTGCATATTATTGTGGATGTGCCTCTGCAGGAAAACTAAAAGAAAAAGGAAAAAAAAAAAACACCACACATGAAATAAACACTGGTCTGACGATTACAAAAAAATAATAATAATAATCACATATTTGTAAACTTTTCCTGCCCAGTATTTGTTTTTATCAGTGTTTAGGAAAAAAAAAAAAAGAAAAGGAAAGTGTATGGTACAAAAGCAATGGGTTTTAATATTTGGCTGTGCATCGCGGAACGTGTGGGGAAATAAATAAAGAATCGCCCACTTTTTCAGTCTGCTGAACCAATAAAATATTCTGTTTAAATAACTCCACTTGTTTACTCATCCCTCCCTCCATCCGTCCGTGCCAGGGTCACGTTTCCCTGTTTTTGTTTCGCCGTGTGTGAGGATGAAAGTGTTGATGTTCCCCTGGAGATGTTTATGGTGTTGCTGCACTGGAAGAAATGAGTGATTTAATCACTGCACTGGAACTCTCTTCTCTTTCTCTGCTCCTTAACACACTGATGTCCGGCACGAGGGCACCGATTTATTATCTTTTATTTTGGAAGAGGAAAATGGACTCCTGTCCTGCTCTGCGCTTTTTAACTTCAGGGCGGAGTCAGTGCACCCTGACCATGACTCCCATGTGTGATTGGTGAACGTCTCTCTCTGCCGTTATAAGCTTCACTTTTCTGGTACTGGATTCTAGGTTGTGGATCATCTGAGAGACAAGATCTCATTTACATTACAGCTCTCTCTCTCGCTCTGACGGTCTTACTGTCTCTCTCTGTCTTACTGTCTCTCTCACTGTTACTCTCTCTCATTGTCTCTTTCACGGTCTCTCATTGTTTTACTTTCTCTCTCACTGTCTTTCTGTCTTACTGTCTCTCTCACTCTCTTACTGTCTCTCTCACTGTTTTACTCACTGTCTCTCTCTGTTTCTTTCTGTCTCTCTCTCTCTCCATCTTACTGTCTCTCTTATTGTCTCTTTCACAGTCTGTCTCACTGTCTCTCTCACTGTCATACTGTGTCTCTGTCTTACTGTCTCTCTCACAGTTTTACTCTGTCTTACTGTCTCTCTCACTGTCTCTTTCACAGTCTGCCTTTCACACCGTCTTACTCTCTCACTGTCTCTCTCTCTCTGTCTCACTGTCCTACTCACTCGCACTGTCTTACTGTCTCTCACTGACTCAATGTTTTACTCACTGTCTAACTCTCTCACACTGCCTCACTGTCTTACTCTTGCTCACTGTCAATGTCACCGCCTTACTCTCTCTTTCCCTGTCTCTCTCACAGTCCTACTCTCTCTCTCACTCGCTGTATTCACTTTTCCACTTCACATCTCCACTTTTCTGGTACTAGATGTTTGGATTTCTGATCATTCAGCCACATGAACATTACTGAGATCAGAGGCACTGATGTTCCGGGTTCATCCTAAATGTGGTCAGTTGGATTGAGTCAGAGATCGAGAGACCAGTCTCAGTGCAGTGTGTGTGTGTGTGTGTGTGTGTGAGCAGCATCTATTGGGACGAATGTATGTAACGTTGCTGCAACGCTTATACGATGTGTGTGACGTCATCACACGAATCCCCCAGTCAGGATGTGAACTTTCCACATCAGAGATCCTGCTCACGATCTGTGCATTTCAGTCTGTTCGGAAATGTAGGTGTTATAACCAGAAATGCAGGCAGAGCAGTGGGGGTGGATTTGGGGGTGCCGTTTTATACCTGTAAAAGTCACTTTGCATGTCTGAAAGTTCTCCACAGTGCATTGTGTTGGTAGATAAAATGAGAGAGACACAGAGACAGAGGCGTATCCCAGTGGACACGAGGTACAAGGCAGGGGACACTCTGGACCGGGCAGCCAAGTCAACGAGTCAAAGAAGCTTTAATGAATCATTTATTAAACCATATATATGTAGCTGATGCAGTACACAGTGAAATGAAACAACGTTCCTCCTGGACCAGAGGTACTAAACAGAACAGAAAACACAAAACACAGGGTGACCAGAACTGAACTATAACTATGAATTAAGTCTAAATTAAAAATAAGTTATTAAACTACTACCTTTAAGGTGCTAAGAATTTTTAAAGCTAAACATATACAACATAAAGTGTTGTGTACACACACACACACACACTGCAGACAAATTCAAGATGCCAATCAACCTACAACACATGTCTTTGGACTTGTCAGGGAACGCAACTGAAGCATGGGGAGAACATGGAAACTCCACACACGCACACAAGCATTCCCAATCCCAAGCATTCTCACAGCGGGGTTTAGTCTCATCATTCAGTTCCAGTGTGATTATTAAACGAATAAAAGAGCAGTTTGAGAATGAGGTGAGAAGATATTTGCTCTGCCTTCAGGAACAAGGACATCCATCCATCCTTCCATTTTCTATACCTGCTTTATTCCTAATTAGGGTCACAGGGATCTGCTGGAGCCTGTCCCAGCATACATTGGGTGAAAGGCAGGGGTAAACCCTGGACAGGTGGAACAAGGACATTTTACTTTCAATTTTAAAGCACATAATTTAATGGCCAGTGGTAGCTCAAGTGGTCAAGGCTCTGGGATGTTTACCAGAAGATCAGGGTTCGAGCCCCAGCATCGCCAAGCTGGCACCATTGGATCCTTAAGCAAGAAGGCCTTTAACCCTCTCTGCTCCAAGGGTTCTGTATCATGGCTGGCCCTGCGCTCTGACTCCAACCTCCAAGGATAGGATACGCGAGGAAAGAATTTCACTGTGCAGTAATGTATATGTGACAAATAAAGACAACTTACTTAAATCAGCTGTAAAGAGGTTCTGTATCTGTATCTACCTCCAAATGTTCATTTTTTATGATTTAAAGATCTACATTGGATTCTACTTCAACCTTAACACATCATATCTTCACAGAGTTTGCTTTGTGTGCAGGGGCAACAAGTTTGAGCCTCTTAGTTCCATCCATTGTCTTTACCCGCTTTATTCCTAATTAGGGTCACAGGGATCTGCTGGAGCCTATCCCAGCAAACATTGGGCGAAATGCAGGGGTACACCCTGGACAGGTCACCAGTCCATCACAGGGCCACATAAATAGACAGACAACCACTCTCCTATGGGCAAGTTAGAATTACCAATCAACCTAATGTACATGTTTTTGGACTGTGGGAGGAAACCAGAGTACCCGGAGTAAACATACACAGGCATGGGGAGAACATGCAAACTCCATACAGAAAGACCCCTGCCTGTTCGAACCCAGGACCTTCTTGCTATGAGTTCTTGCTCTTAGTTCCAATGAAGGGAAATTGTAATGCTGCAGCAATACAAAGACATTCTATATGATTGTGTGCTTCTAATTTTGTAGCAACACTTTAAAGAAGAACCACCATGTACGGGTGTAATGGTCTGGGGTGCACATACTTTGGGCCATAGAGTATGTTCTATGCCTAGTAATCTTTCTATTTCAGTGAGCCTGATCATTTTTTTAGGGTTCCTTATAGCTACATTGCACTATACTATGTATGAAGAGTGATTAATGGGATGTTTATAGGAAAATAATCAACAAAGGAGTGACCAAAGGAAGGAGAATGACCGTTATCACCTGGACCAGGTGTATTTTTTGACACTTTTTCTGTTTAATGTTCTGAAAGTCCATGAAGCAAGTTAGTTCTTGTTATCACGTTATAGCAGCTATAAATGATTGTTCCCTCACCAGTCTTATTTCTTAAAGGTAAGAAGACAAAAATGTTTTTTTTCTTTTGTCATGTTATCAAGAACAAGTGTAAACTGCTCTGTCCTGAAGACTTCTGACCCTGGAGACTCCTTCCATAAATGCTAAACATAACCATTATAAACAAATACACACTTTTAGAGAGTTTCTGTAGTACAAATCCATGTGAATTACTTACTATAGTAACGATAATGCTGATTTGCAAATGCACTCTTGTCAGAACTTCTGTTAAATTAATTAAACACCTTCTGACCAATCAGAGTCAAGAATTCAACAACCATGTGATGCATATACACATTCAAATGTTATACATGAATAAACATACACTGTATTGCCAAATGTTTTGGGACACCCCTCCAGTTCAGGTGTTGTTTTTCAGGGGTTGGGCTCAGCCCCTTAGTTCCAGTGAAAGGAACTCTTAATGCTTCAGCTTCATACCAAGACATTTTGGACAATTTCCTGCTCCCAACTTTGTGGGAACAGTTTGGGGATGACTCCTTCCTGTTCCAACATGACCAGTGCACAAAGCAAGATCCATAAAGACATGGATGAGGGAGTTTGGTGTGGAGGAACTTCACAGAGTCCTGACCTCAACCCCATAGAACACCTTTGGAATGAATTAGTGGAGACTGCGAGTCAGGCCAAAAGTTTTGGGACATATGCATATGAATGTAACGGCTTCAACTCTTCTGGTAGGCTTTCCACAAGGTTTAGGAGTGTGTTTAAGGGAATTTTTGACCATTCCACTAGAAGCACGTTTGTGAGGTCAGGCTCTGATGGACGAGAAGGCCTGGCTCTCAGTCTCCACTCTAAATCATCCCAAAGGTTGAATTGGAGGGGTGTCCCAAAACTTTTGGCAATACAGTGTATCAATATTTATTAAATGCTTGTTTATTTATTTACTGCACAAAACCTAGATCTATAACTCAGTAAGAGTGCTAAACCTGATCCTTGTATATTTGTTGCGCTTGCCATCACGTGACTTCATCTAACCAATCACAGCAGCGATATATGACGCCGCGAGCAAGCCGTGTTCTTCGGCAGTTCCATGTTTTTAATCCGCTCGTATTCCAGCAAGCCCCGCCTTCCACGCGCTAGGATTGGTGCGTTATTGCCCCACCTACTTGTGCCCGTGTGGCCTGGTTTGCGCTCAACTGATTGGCCAGTTTGGACGTCGTTCATATCGCCGGGGCAACTGTACAAAAACAGCTGACGGTGTCCTGAAAGAAAAGCGAGGTGCTTTTTTTAAAGCAAATTATTATTATTTTTTTATTCTCACCCTGTGTTTTATTTTTCTGAGTATATATTAGTGCACTCATTCATTCATTCATTCATTCATTTATTTATTTATTTTGCCATTTTCATTGCTTGTTTTGCCATCCAATCGGAGTTGAGTGGGCGGGGCTTATAGGAATACGGATGGGGAAACATTAACGTGTCGCTTGTGGTTGCGGTTTAACAGTCACTCACTGGGATCAGAGGGAGTTTTCTCATCAGCGCTTATCTCTTTGGAATGAAGATGTGACACCATGCAGTAATGATGACTGTGAGTGTCTCCCCCTCTCTGTGTTAGTGTGTGTGTGTGTGTGTGTGTGTGTGTGTGTGTGTGTGAGCAGCATCTATTGGGACGAATGTATGTAACGTTGCTGCAACGCTTATACGATGTGTGTGACGTCATCACACGAATCCCCCAGGATGTGAACTTTCCACATCAGAGGTCCTGCTCACGATCTGTGCATTTCAGTCTGTTCGGAAATGTAGGTGTTATAACCAGAAATGCAGGCAGAGCAGTGGGGGTGGATTTGGGGGTGCCGTTTTATACCTGTAAAAGTCACTTTGCATGTCTGAAAGTTCTCCACAGTGCATTGTGTTGGCAGATAAAATGAGAGAGAGAGAGAGGTGAGAGAGAGACAGGTAAGAGAGAGGTGAGAGAGAGAGAGAGAGAGAGAGAGAGAGTGATGTGAGAGAGACAGGTAAGAACGAATGAGAGAGGGGTGAGAGAGAGAGAGAGAGAGAGACAGGTGAGAAAGAGAGAGAGACAGTGGTGAGAGACAGGTTAGAAAGAGTGAGAGAGAGTTGTGAGAGAGAGACAGGTGAGAAAGAGTGAGAGAGAGGTGAGAGACAGAGAGAGAGAGTTGTGAGAGAGAGAGAGGTGAGAGAGAGACAGGTTAGAAAGCGTGAGAGAGAGGTGAGAGACAGAGACAGTGGTGAGAGAGAGAGAGAGTGGTGAGAGAGAGGCAGGTGAGAAAGAGAGAGAGACAGACAGACAGTGGTGAGAGAGAGACAGGTTAGAGAGAGTGAGAGGTAGGAGAGAGAGATGTATGAGAGGTAGGAAAGAGAGAGAGAGAAAGGGAGAGAGAGAGAGGTGAGGGAGAGAGAGAGAGAAAGAGAGAGAGATTGGTGCAGAAGTATACATCACCTGTTCTCCTGGAGCTCTTTATATTTGCTGTTATGGAAAAATAAATAAAGTGATGGTGGTGTAATGGAGCAGGGTTACTGTTATTACCCTGAGGTTTGAGTGTTTTCCAGTGTGAAGTGTTTGTTCATCTTATTCTGCAGTGACTTGCTAAAAAATTCAACTTTTGTTGATTATTGAATGCTTTTTTTTAATAGTTACACTTCTTTGCCAACTTTTTTCCTCAGCGCCAAAATGCTCGTAGAATCCCACACTTCTTTAAGGTTCGAGTCCAAAACCCCACTGGGCAACAGAATAGCTCTAACCCCACCGTAATAGCTGTCTGTTGGCAGTAATAAGGAGGGGGATTGTTTTATGTGCAGTGTTTCTTCTTCCTCCAGTACAGGATCCTGACTCTGCTCCTGGAGAACCCTTCTGTTTTAAACCTTCTTGTGTTTTCCCTGTTCTAACACCCTCGACTCGGCTAATCGGCTAATTAACAGAAGATCTGAATTAACGTGAAAAAACGCTAGAACATTCTACACTGCACGTCCTCCAGGAGTAGAGATGGGAACCTGGTGACCTTCACCTGGTGCCGTGACCCGGATGGGAGTGAGGTTTAGGGGGGTGAGTGTAATGGAGGCCAGCGGTAGGTGCTGTGCAGGTAAACCTCACTCCCCTGATTTCAAGAAGCGAACTAGCAACTGATGCTAGAGGCTGCAGTCTTTAGCTGCCTTGTTAGAGCGCCCACCTCCCATGCTAGAGAACTGCGATCGAGACCCGTTTGGACCGTTTGCGAGTACGACCCAGAGCTTTAACCACTTGAGCAAGCACTGCACCCTGGGAAGTCCAAATTATAAAGTCGGAGCTTGGAATAATGTGGTTTTCGACCACAACAGATAAAAGGGAAAAAATGGACACCTTTTATCTTAGTACCAAGCTAGCCGGGTAACTGTGACGAGTGAACTGAAGAGTCAGTGTTATAGATTTAACAAGACATCAGAATGTTGATGGATCTGAGATAAATTCTTGTATATGCAGTAAAATGTATCTGAAGGTAAGAGGTGATGCTTTGTTTATTGCTGATGCTGGGAGCAGCCATGTTGATTTGCTGAACCTGATTCGAGTCGAGTCCAGGGGGCGTTTTCTTTGTTTTTTTTTCCCCTGTGAGTGGCTGGAAATTACAAGTTGCATCCTCTAGTCGAATGCAGCTGTGGTTATTTTTACCAGATGTTGTGTATTTCTCACAGATTTCAGCTTGGTTTTTATTTGTCATGTATTTTTAATTAGGTGGAATATCACACATAAATGCACACATGAGGAGGAGGAGGAGGAGGATGATGATGTGGGTTGAACAGAATGAAATAATCATCTCTTCTAATCTCAGTAATCCTTTCTATTTTTCTAATCTGTGACTGCGAGGCATCTGACTGTTGTCCGCTCAGTGGTGACTATGAGGCGTCAGGTGACTGGGAGATGTCCGGCTGTTGCCCGCTCATTGGTGAGGCAGGTGACTGTGTGGCATCTGATTGTTGCTTGCTCATTAGTGAGTCAAGTGACTGCTAGGCATCTGACTGTTGCTAAATATGGTCAGGTGACTGGGAGGCGTCCGGCTGTTGCCCGCTCATTGATCATCTATATTTTATTATCATCTGACTTCACCTGCCTTCGTTGTGGTTCGGAAACATCCACACTTCCTGGACTTTATACACTCAGAAAAAACCCTTTATTTTCCCCCATTCAGGATACAGCGCAGTCTGTACCATCCTGTCAGTCTGGAGAGAATTACATCCCGGAGGTAATAATGACATCACTGCATCTCCACGAATCCAAACAGAGTGTGTCGAACATGTCGGACAGGACAAAAAAACGAAGCATTTAATGAGCCCGAGGCGATGTTTGTTCTTTTCCAGAAGACGAGTCTGTGTCATTTCAGTGTAAACAGCACAATTTACACCATCAGATAAATATAGCAACCTGATTTACAGACAGAAAAGTGAGAGAGAGAATGAAATGAAATGGCTGTGGTACGCATCAGGGGTTTGGTCATGAGTTCTAATTGTGGTCAGATGTTTCAGTTGCACTGGCAGGTTTCGTGTCATGTGGATAATGTGTGTGTTATGTAGACATTGTGACATTGCTGTGCTGCAGTCGTTCACTCGAACCCACACACTGTGCACAGTTCTTATGGAGTTAAATGAATGGATGCAGTTAGTATAATAAATATGAGGAGATCTGGACTAATCTCCATGTCACACTTATTAAAAGCAGGGCAGCTACATGCACCTTCCTTTTTTCTCAAAATGTCCTGCACACTGCTGTAAAGGTCCATTCGGGAACACTGGCCGAGTGATTATTCAGGTCCATTCGGGAACACTGGCCGAGTGATTATTCAGGTCCATTCGGGAACACTGGCCGAGTGATTATTCAGGTCCATTCGGGAACACTGGCCGAGTGATTATTCAGGTCCATTCGGGAACACTGGCCGAGTGATTATTCAGGTCCATTCGGGAACACTGGCCGAGTGATTATTCAGGTCCATTCGGGAACACTGGCCGAGTGATTATTCAGGTCCATTCGGGAACACTGGCCGAGTGATTATTCAGGTCCATTTGGGAACACTGGCCGAGTGATTATTCAGGATTTATGTTCCCCGCTGTTAAGCGTGAGATTTTGCTCAGAGGAGAATCCTGTCAGAGCTTTGGTACAGTCTGTTCATGTTCCAGGATTAGAAGTTTTCAGGACAGAGGAGTTCTCTCTTAAGTGAAAAAATCTGGAGAGAGAAAAACTTTATAGCTGAGTTCTATCCATCCATCCATCCATCCATCCATCCATCCATCCATGAATCTATCTGTCTCTCTACATGTTTCTATCTCATTGCTGTGATATATGAGGAGTAAAACACTGAATGATGTTCTGCTGTAGTAAGATAAATAGCTTCACTGCTGCTGTCTCGTCTCGCACCGCTTCACCGCACTGCTTCATTCATTATTTTCTTCTAACCGCAACCCCCATGTGTTTTATTCCTAATATAATACACTGATCACAGAACAGACTCCATAATCATATCCGGTGATTCCTAATAATTCTACACCGTCGTGTTTCGGTCTTATTTTCTGACTGGGTTAAATTTCCCTGAGAGAATATCAGTGTGTGGGTTTAATGAAGTCTCTGCTCCCTCTAAGCCTCCGTCCTTCAGCCAACACCAGAGCTCTGCTTTAATACGTGGGCTTAGATAATAAGATTCTTTCTTTCTTTCTTTCTTTCTTTCTTTCTTTCTTTCTTTCTTTCTTTCTTTCTCTCTTTCTCTCTCTCTCTCTCTCTCTCTCTCTCTCTCTCTCTCTGTTTCTTTCTACATCTATCTATCTATGTTCTGCTGTAGTAAGATAAATAACTTCAGTGTAACACTGTCTGTTTCGTCTCGCACCGCTTCATCCCACTGCTTCATTCATTCTTCTATCCGTTACCCCCATGTGTTTTATTCCTAATATAATACACTGATCACAGAACAGCTGATGTTACAGTGAGGTAAAAATCCGGCTCTGTTTATGGTGAATCTAGCCGCCGGTCTCAGCGGTGATCTTCTGTGAAAATATTGCCTGTAATGAGAGAGCGCCGCACGGTCTGCCGCTGCCACCCACACGACCTGCCCCGGCTCAGAATAGCCTGCGTTTCCACATCTCTTCATGACATGCATCTGAACCCAGGTGACGGTCCTGGAGAGATTGCATCATCGCGTCTGATAGATGAGCTCATTCTGTATTATTTCTGTATTTATTTATTCTGAGGATAAGACACCAACACAGACATCATTAGGAGCTGGATGGTTTGTTTAAGATCACTTCATTCCTTGAAGAGGGACAGCATGAAGGATGAGTGCTGAAGGATTTCCAGACAACTGCTAACCCTGTCTGATCCCCGACCGCGGTGGGTGGATTTTCCTTCCAAGAAGTCAAGGTTACAGGAGCTATAACCAGCCTGCAGGGGGGTTTTATATGACTGATTATAATAAAAAATTGCTGCTTTATTTATAGGGCACTTTTCCCAAGCTCAAGGCTGGCACATAAAGATAACAGGAACACGACACGCTCATCAGTGTGCAGCCTGAAAGTGTGAAGGAGAACAGGAGGTAGAGAGATAAAACAGGGATGAGCTGCAGAGTCGCAGGGATTCAATCAGACTTCTATCTGGCTTGAGGGAATCCCAGTGTTTGTCAGTCGAAGACGGGATACTAACGATAGCGAGGGAATGCGGAGGGGTGCCAATACTTTTGAAGGGAGTAAGAATGTCGAGTTCAGATGAATTTTCTGTAGCTGAATTAAGGTATGTTCATTAACTCTACTATATAACTATAGAGTAAGTAGAGAATAATGACGTGTAGTTGTGCTGTTACAGGAAAATCATCAGCGATGGGGTGATGAGACACGGGACAGTTTATTATTACTACCCTGAATTTGACGATTTTGCTTTAACAACACTTCAGAACAGTAATTAACACCATTCTGGTTTTGGTTTATTTTGATTGATTTGTTGTACTTTTATTAGTTTATAGTCACATACACCTGGACATTCCTATCACATCCTAGTGTTCTCACTCTCTCGCTCTCTCTCTCGCTCTCTCTATCCTCTCTACCTTTTGTTCATCCCCTTCTTATCTATCTAGCTATCTATCTATCTAGCTATCTATTTAGCTATTGTCTCTCTCTCTAATCACTACTCTTCCCCTCTATTCCCTTTCTCTCTCGCTCACCCTCCATTTACCCCCCCATAGAAATAGAAATAGCCTCCCTCTCTCTCTCTCTATTCTCTCTACCTTTTGTTCATCCCCTTATCATCTATCTATCTCTCTCTCTCTCTCTCTCTCTCTACTCGCCTCTATCTTTACAGTACTTTATTGTCATGATTTTTAGCATCCAATATTGCCAAAGCATCAAGATATAAAGGAAAGGAGAATTTGAAAACAATAAATAAATACAAATAGTGTCAAATTATAGCACCAATGGAGGACAAAAGAGTAATAAATGAAGGCTGTGGACGGGCAATTACTTACATATACAAAATACATCTCTCTCTCTCTCTCTTAAGTTAATAAGATATGCGGCTTTACCTCTGACTGTTATAAATGGCCTTCCAAATCTGCTCAGTAAACCTCTCCTTACAGGAAACTTCAACAAATCAACATCATTTCAACATTCACCCACCTTTCTGAATAAAGGTTAGACCGAGCCCAATAATATAAACCTGAGTCGCAGCTGTGCCTCTGTCCTAATCATTTTCTGACCAATCAGAACCCAGTATACTATATATCATTTTTTTTAAGATATAATTTTTGTACTGAGTATATCATTTCTATTATTTTTATCCTGAACTTTAAGTTTTGAACCTGCAAATTCAGTACAACTAAGCAGACTGACCACTGAGTCTCCACAGGATCTGATCACTTAGACTAACGCACTCTAAACCTCTGATTGACTCGAATCTATAATCATCGTCTGATTTCTCACCAGCCTCTCAGCCAAGAACACTACTAAAGGTCACACTCTCCAGAAACTCCGTTGTTGTCCGTCTATCATATAAGTGTTAGGCTGCAGGCATCAAACCCCTTTACACGTCTGAAATATAGCAGCAGATTATTGATGAATTGGTGCTGGGTTTTTATACCTGTTGGTCCAGAGACTTTTCTGAAGATTGATGGTAGGTTTGTGTGATATTGATTTTTTTTTTTCCTCATGCTCATAAGTTACCATTTAAAAAAATATGAAATCAGGATAAAGGATTTATTAGAACAGAACTGATAGGCTGGCTTTCCAGGTTGATGTTGTTGTTGTTGTTGTTGTTGTTGTTGTTGTGCTTTCAGCTGATCCCAGAGCGGATCATTTGGTCCACATGTTTTGATTTGGTACGGGTTTTTATGCCAGATGCCCTTAACAGGAAAATCCAAGCGGTGTAGTCAGGAACTGCTTGCTGGCAGTGGCATGTGCAACATCTCAGCTGAATGGTGTGGACATTTAGATGATTCGGGACTAGCCACAATAACGTCATAACACTGCGTTTTTATATACATATACACTATATTGCCAAAAGTATTCGCTCACCCATCCAAATAATCAGAATCAGGTGTTCCAATCACTTCCATGGCCACAGGGGTATAAAATCAAGCACCTAGGCATGCAGACTGTTTTTACAAACATTTGTGAAAGAATGGGTCACTCTCAGGAGCTCAGTGAATTCCAGCGTGGAACTGTGATAGGATGCCACCTGTGCAACAAATCCAGTCGTGAAATTTCCTCGCTCCTAAATATTCCACAGTCAACTGTCAGCTGTATTATAAGAACGTGGAAGTGTTTGGGAACGACAGCAACTCAGCCACCAAGTGGTAGGCCACGTAAACTGACGGAGCGGGGTCAGCGGATGCTGAGGCACATAGTGCGAAGAGGTCGCCAACTTTCTGCAGAGTCAATCACTACAGACCTCCAAACTTCATGTGGCCTTCAGATTAGCTCAAGAACAGAGCGCAGAGAGCTTCATGGAATGGGTTTCCATGGCCGAGCAGCTGCATCCAAGCCATACATCACCAAGTGCAATGCAAAGCGTCGGATGCAGTGGTGTAAAGCACGCCGCCACTGGACTCTAGAGCAGTGGAGACGCGTTCTCTGGAGTGACGAATCGCGCTTCTCCATCTGGCAATCTGATGGACGAGTCTGGGTTTGGCGGTTGTCAGGAGAACGGTACTTGTCTGACTGCATTGTGCCAAGTGTAAAGTTTGGTGGAGGGGGGATTATGGTGTGGGGTTGTTTTTCAGGAGCTGGACTTGGCCCCTTAGTTCCAGTGAAAGGAACTCTGAATGCTTCAGCATACCAAGACATTTTGGACAATTCCATGCTCCCAACTTTGTGGGAACAGTTTGGAGCTGGCCCCTTCCTCTTCCAACATGACTGTGCACCAGTGCACAAAGCAAGGTCCATAAAGACATGGATGACAGAGTCTGGTGTGGATGAACTTGACTGGCCTGCACAGAGTCCTGACCTCAACCTGATAGAACACCTTTGGGATGAATTAGAGCGGAGACTGAGAGCCAGGCCTTCTCGTCCAACATCAGTGTGTGACCTCACAAATGCGCTTCTGGAGGAATGGTCAAAAATTCCCATAAACACACTCCTAAACCTTGCATGGACAGCCTTCCCAGAAGAGTTGAAGCTGTTATAGCTGCAAAGGGTGGACCGACGTCATATGGGATGTCACTTAAGTTCATATGCGAGTCAAGGCAGGTGAGCGAATACTTTTGGCAATATAGCGTATTAGAATGATTTATTTTACAAATCCGACATTTTCACCTTGAAAATGCTGCTCAGTGTTTGGACTAGAAGGAGGAGAGAGATACAATGTATTTAATCATTTTCTAATCATCATGGCTGTTAACTTTATATGATGAAGATGATGTGCTAGAGAAAACACGCTTCCAAGTCAATTTAACACAAAAAGGGGGGCGGCGCTTTCAGAAGAATTATTTTAGCTACGTGAATACAGAAAAGGCGTGAATTTTTTTTTGCAGTGACCATCTTCGGTCTCCCTGTCCTCATAACCTTGAGTCTTGTGCCTTGAGAAAATCTGAAGATAAAATCTTAAATATTTAATATAAATAGAATTGGTTCCTGTTGTTGTTGTGTCCATGTTGATGATTGAGTGTCTTTGTCACAGTGGTGTTTGATATGAAGCTCATATGAAAGTAGACACTCAGGACTTTGTAGTGTTTCATAAGTGTTTCTGTTTTTAGCCTACTGGGGTTAATATATTCATAGAAAAGATCCAAAAAATAAAAGTGGTTTATTTTTTGTTCCACACAGTTTGTATCTTTAAAGTAAATGCTGATATCAAACCCATTTCTGCTCTCTGAGATGCTCCAAGTGCTTGTTCATCTAAAAAGCAGCTCAGATTTGATCTTCAACCAGTATAATTCAGTGTAAGGTTCTCCAACAGAGGGAAAAACACACGTCTAAAACACACTGACAGCCGACAGACTCGTTTTAGATCAGACTCACAGCCTGAACATCATTCATTTCTTTACACTGATTGAAAACGTCCCATAAGTCCATTTCTGTTCCGCCGGAATAATAGATCTCCAGTGTCGTGGTAAAAAGTGTGAAATGCCACATGCTGTTTTGTTTTTCATGAAGAGTGTCAATACTTTTGGTGCTGTGTCGAACAAATCAAACGAAACATCGCCTCCGGTTGCACTTCAATTGATTTGCTCACCAGACCATGAAACTATTACCCAAATATGCATTAAAATGTGCTCAGTCTTCAAACACCTCAGGCTTCATCTCTGTTATCATTTTAATGCAAACAGTTTTCTCCTCATCTGACCTCCAAGTGTTTTGGTTTCTGGTGTGTTGTGAAGCTCAGGGCTGTTGATCTCTTCATAATTGGGAATTTTTGGAATTAGGAAATATTCCTTGGTTAAAAAAATAAGACGCATATTGTTCGAAGTGTCAAACTGGATAGAGAAATTGTAGAGCATCAATACAACATGTGGTAATTACGAAAATCCAGTTAGTTGGTGGTTTTCACACTGGGAACATTTGCTGTGGTCCGAATCCTAGTTCCCAGCACTCAAGCTGGATCTGGTTTCAGACTCACTTGATTCTATCGAACCCTGGTGCATTTACATTTAGCTTACATCATCACAAACCCACACGAAGAACACAGCCTCACCATATTTTTTGTGTTATTATTATTTCAGTGCTGTTCAGTTACGTCCAGTAAGATATCTTATCTTTCTCTTCTGTGTCCCACAACATTCCCTTGACACTTGTGCCACACGTGTGCTGTGGAAACTAGTGATGTCATGATGTCTTCAACTAAAAAACACACACACACACACACAATTGTGTTCACGTTCACTGGAACTTGCACCATCTCCTGCGGGTAGTCACGGGTTCGGTACCGCACCGCGCTTCCTGATCCGTCTAGCAGCTTTTCCTGTGAATATTCCATGGTCTGCTTCAGACCTGTCAGCTGGTGTGAAAGCTCACTACAAGATCTCTGAAGTTTGTCAAGGAGAATTGTGTAGAATTTTAGCAAGTTACTTGAATTAAGATAGTAATATGAATTACTAAAATAATTTCCAGAAACGTTTCTGTGAAATCTGGTTGTTGACGATTGAAAGAGAAGAATCCATGAAACAAATTTAAAATAAAATAAAATAAAAATTCCATTAGGAGAAATATAATTTACATTTACAGCATTTGGCAGACGCCTTCATCCAGAGCGACTTATATTTATCTCATTTTATGCAACTGAGGGTTAAAGGCAGTGCTCAGGGGCCCACAGAGTGGCAACCTGGTGGACCTCACAACCTTCCGATTTGTAGGCTAAAGTCCACTAAGCTACCATGTAATGCTGCACTATAACATGAGCAAGCACTAGCCTTTATTTGTCACATATACATTACAGCACAGTGAAATTCTTTCTTCACATATCCCATCCTTGGAGGTTGGGGTCAGAGCACAGGATCAGCCATGATACAGTGCACCTGGAGCAGAGAGGGTTAAGGGCCTTGCTTAAGGGCCCAACAGTGGCAACTTGGTGGTGCTGGGGCTTGAATCCCAAATCTTCCGGTCAACGACCCAGAGCCTTAACCACTTGAGCCACCACCAGGAAGTCTTATGATATGTACACATATACACATGCAGCACCAAAGCAGGTAGAGAGCAGGTACAGCGGGTGATACAGAGCACTAGGTGTAAGGGTTAAAGTGAACCCTTACAGAGCAGGAGGATGAGCTACTGAAGAGGCAGTGTGTGTGGGAGCGGGGTCATTAGAGAAGGCACTCTGAAGCGCTATTTCCGACGTTGTCCGAGGCGCTGAGGTAACTGATGTGCCGCTGTGAGGAGGAGTGTTTTATGAAAAAATCCTGTCTTCATCAAGCACAGAGCAATTGAGATTGAGCGACGCTGCAGAAGATCTCAGCGTGGATACGCCGTGTCTTGTTCCAAATCATTTTCTTAATGGTTGTTTAAGAGCAAAAATCTGACCAGTTCTTAAATCCAGAAATATTATGTAAGAAATAAAACATGCTGTTTTAGGAAAATATTCAGTAACTGGTCATGTGACGTGAGGTCTGGTGATTGGTGATGATCTGACCTGAAGGTAAGTTGAACTTAAAGTCCAATATTGTTTAATTTTTTTCCAATATTAATTAATTTTTTTTTTAGCAGTTTCTGCTAATTGAAGACTGTCATATTTCTATCAGTTTATATTTACTGGCGTTGACGTGAGACATTTATTCATCACTTACGTTTAAGCAGTTTAAACAGTCATTCCTGCTAGCTTTCTGTTTTTTTGCCTTCTAGTTAAGTTAATAAGACTTTAGCAAACTAGTACAAGTCGCAGTTAAACCACCTTTCCAGTCACACCATCTTTCCAGACAAACGTTGAGAACTTTACAGTTAAAAGATGAGTCTAGTCTCATGAGTCAGATTGGCAGCTGTTGCTAGAGTTTGTTGTTTTTGCGGGTTTGGCCAAGAAGTTTATAATTTGATGCTGTGACTGTGTGGTATTTCTGTCGCAGCATTCAAAGTCTGTTGTTGTTTTCCAGTCAGAATCAGTATACAGATGTGTACGCATGTACATGGGGTTTCAACTGAGGGCATGAAGCCTTTATTATCGCCACATATACATTACAAGTCTTTTCTTTACATATCACAGCTGAGTAAGTTGGGGTCAGAGTGCAGGGGCAGCTATGATACAGCATCCCTGGAGCAGAGAGGGTTAAGGGCCTTGCTCAGTTACCCAACAGTGGAGCTTGGTGGTGCTGGGGCTTGAACCCTGATCCTCTGATCCTCAACCCAGGGCCTTAGCCACTTGAGCCTGTATAGATTGGATTGCAACCAACATTGTGTATAAACTTATCATCAAAAAATTGATTACTAAATCTTCATTCTTTTAGACTGGTCACTCTCCTGGAATTTAAGTCCATAATAATGAGAATTATTGGTGAATTTTTCCTGCGTTTCAGAATTCCCTCCCCTTTTTTGCACAAAGTGGGCGGGGCTAATCCTGAGTTCTCATAAAGCTGTTGTTACTCTACGTGATTTTCAGCAGACGTTTTTTTTAAGATTATTACTTACTGTTACATCTTATACGAGATGATCACAGTCAGAGTTCTGTAACCTGTTCTCCATGTCTGATTGATATAGATGAAGATAGCGGCTACGCTTTGCAGTACTGGGTGCACAGCGACGCAGGCTCTCCAAATGGAACGCATAAAAGTTTCAGTTTGTCATAATAGTAAATAAACCAGATGAATAGAGCGTTAGCGTGCTGATTAGCTAGCTACACACCTCATTCGTTTTGTAATTCATTTATTTTCATGTTGTGTCACCTTTGGTCCTGATGAGACGACATAAAGGTGTTCGGTCTGCTGTTAATGCGGTTTTTTTTAGCTATAGCCTCTATGATTAGTCTCTACTTAATCATACGTCGTCTTCTTATTGTTTTTGTTTAGCTGATTTTATGCAGAATTTGCATTTAAAGACCACCAATCTCAACCAAAGATTATCCTTTTACACTGCACACTTGTGCCTCTGACAGCAAAACTAGGCCAAATATCACACACTGCAAAGCAGACTCAAGCTTCAGCTTCATCAAAAGCAAGGCTTCGTCTTGTCCATCCTACACAGTTCCTATCAAAACTTTGCAAACTGGTTAACTAAAGCTAACATTACCAGCTACAGCTAACCTAGCACTTGCTAACTCTAAATAAATAGCATTGTAGATCTGTTTGAGGAAGCATAGCAAGCTGTGAGTCTCGGATAGAGAGAGAGAGAGACATCAATCAAGCATGCTCATTAGAATATTAGGCCATGCCCACCTGGACAGGTGTTAAATGGGTTAGATCAGTTTATCTTATTTACTGTTTTTACAGCTCCCCTATGTCTCCCCTGGCACTTTAAGATTTTGTCGTGCTGAATTTTCAGGGAAATTGATGTTGCTGGGAAAAGGCTGTTTGTCAAGAAGGCATCCTGTCGCACTTCTCACAGGGATAGATAAGGAACTGTTTCTCTCTCTCTCTCTCGCTCTCTCTCTCTCGCTATCTCACTCTCCTTCTCAGAGCGCCGAGGATGTTGTGCATGGCTAATTTGTGAGCAGCATGGACGAGGCTGCCAGCCAGCTGGAGAGAGACCATGTTCACAGCGTGTACGAGAGGATTGCGCCGTTCTTTAATGACAGTCGCTACAAGGCTTGGCCAAGAGTCAAGCAGTTCCTGTTGGAGCAGGAGCCAGGCAGCATCGTCGCTGATGTGGGTAAGGACATCGTCTTATTGTCTTATTGCGGGAAAAGATGAGCATTCTAGCTTTTCTGGCTTTGATATGTCCTTGCTGTGACCTTCTGTGCATCTGGATTCTTTGCGCAAGTTAAGTGGTGAAGTGGTTTTTTTCTTTCCCCATTAAAAAATGATGACCTTTATTTTTAAGATGATGAGCCTTTTCAGATCATGAGCTCATTTGGAGGAGATCATGTCTAAAGCTAAAACCTTTTAACAGTGTTGTCGCGTTCAGTTTGAAAAACATCCCGCTGTTAACATAATGAGCTCGAGATTCTCGGCCGCTTTGACATTTTTGGAAATGAGATGCAATTTGTCAGCTCATAAAAACTAACGAGCACAACTACGTTATAAACAGAACCATCAGAATGTGACCTGCCTGACTAAATACAGAAGGAGTAAGGAGTAAAACAGTGTTTCTATAAAGCTGCATCGCTTTCTTTGGTTTCTTTTGATTCGTCGTCCTTTCATAGCCGTCGTCTCACTTTCTTCAGCACTAAATAATTTGCACGTTTTCCACCGTGACAGGATGTGGCAATGGGAAATATCTGCACATCAACGAAAGCATCTTTAAGATGGGCTGTGATGTGTGCCGGCCCTTGGTGGATTCGGCCTGGAGTCAAGGTCATGAGGTTCAGCTGTGTGACGGCCTGCGTTTACCCTACAGAGACGGCTGCTTCGATGCAGTGCTGTCCATCGCAGGTAATCCACACCAGAGAGCTATTCCTGATAGACTCACTAGGGCTTGGTATGGCAATAGAAACAAAAGAACTGGGGTTTAGGATGGAGGTGGACTTGGGGTTTTCAAGCTAGCAGGGGGGGTGACTGTGGGAATGAATTAGGGACTGTGGTTTGAGATTTTCTTTTCAGAGCAGGGTTTAGGATAGGAGGGTCTGATTGGAATTTGTGTTTTTATTAATAGGGTTTGTAATTTCAGGGTTTTTGGGGTTTCAGAGTTATGTTTGGGATTGGGGTTTTAGAGTGGTGTTTGGATTGGGGTTTCAGAGTTATGTTTGGGATTGGGGTTTCAGAGTGGTGTTTGGATTGGGGTTTCAGAGTTGTGTTTGGGATTGGGGTTTCAGAGTTGTGTTTGGGATTGGGGCTTTTAAAGTGGTGTTTGGAATTGGGGTTTTAAAGTGGTGTTGGGGAATGGGGTTTCAGAGTGGTGTTGGGAATTGGCGTTTTTAGAGTTGTGTTGGGATTGGGGTTTCAATGTGGTGTTTCGGATTGGGTTTTCAGAGTGATGTTGGGATTGGGGTTTCAGAGTGATGTTGGGATTGGGGTTTCAGAGTGATGTTGGGATTGGGGTTTCAGAGTGATGTTGGGATTGGGGTTTCAGAGTGATGTTGGGATTGGGGTTTCAGAGTGGTGTTGGGATTGGGGTTTCAGAGTTATGTTTGGGATTGGGGTTTCAGAGTGGTGTTTGGATTGGGGTTTCAGAGTTGTGTTTGGGATTGGGGTTTCAGAGTTGTGTTTGGGATTGGGGCTTTTAAAGTGGTGTTTGGAATTGGGGTTTTAAAGTGGTGTTGGGGAATGGGGTTTCAGAGTGGTGTTGGGAATTGGCGTTTTTAGAGTTGTGTTGGGATTGGGGTTTCAATGTGGTGTTTCGGATTGGGTTTTCAGAGTGATGTTGGGATTGGGGTTTCAGAGTGATGTTGGGATTGGGGTTTCAGAGTGGTGTTGGGATTGGGGTTTCAGAGTGGTGTTGGGATTGGGGTTTCAGAGTGGTGTTGGGATTGGGGTTTCAGAGTGGTGTTGGGATTGGGGTTTCAGAGTGATGTTGGGATTGGGGTTTCAGAGTGATGTTGGGATTGGGGTTTCAGAGTGATGTTGGGATTGGGGTTTCAGAGTGGTGTTGGGATTGGGGTTTCAGAGTGGTGTTGGGATTGGGGTTTCAGAGTGGTGTTGGGATTGGGGTTTCAGAGTGGTGTTGGGATTGGGGTTTCAATGTGGTGTTTCGGATTGGGGTTTCAGAGTGATGTTGGGATTGGGGTTTCAATGTGGTGTTTCGGATTGGGGTTTCAGAGTGATGTTGGGATTGGGGTTTCAGAGTGATGTTGGGATTGGGGTTTCAGAGTGGTGTTGGGATTGCGGTTTCAGAGTGGTGTTGGGATTGCGGTTTCAGAGTGGTGTTGGGATTGGGGTTTCAGAGTGGTGTTGGGATTGCGGTTTCAGAGTGGTGTTGGGATTGGGGTTTCAGAGTGGTGTTGGGATTGGGGTTTCAGAGTGGTGTTGGGATTGCGGTTTCAGAGTGGTGTTGGGATTGGGGTTTCAGAGTGGTGTTTTCCGAGTAGGATTTGGGATTGTTATCTGGGTGTTGAGAATGGCGTTTGGAGTTTGTGTGTAGTGCATTTTGGGGTTTTCAGAATGGGGTGTTGGTCCACTGAGTGTTGGGGTTTCAGAAAGAGGTTTGGAGATTTGAACTGGGGACAGATTGTGGTTTGTGTTGGATTGAGTGTGTGAGTGTATTATATCATCATACCAACATTCTCTATTGCATGTAGTCATTTAAACAAGGTTTTTTTATTGATGTTTGGGGTTCAAACTTGCTTCGGTTTGGGATTTTGTACTAGGTTTGAGGTTGTGTGTGTGTGTGTGTGTGTGTGTGTTGGGGGTTGGATTTAAATTTCAGTCTTAGAGGTAGATTCAGGTCATTTAAAAAGGAGGGTAGGATAAAGGTTGCAGAGTGGATGTGGGATTTGTGTTTGAGTCTGAGTCATGATGTTTCAGGACTTGAGACAGATAGGTGTTTTGTCCTTTGTCTGTATTTGAAGAACCACAATGACATCATACTGTCTTTGTATGTGGTGTCTGGCTTTTTGTGGGTAAGGGTTCAGAAATGGAGTTTGTGGTTTAAGCTTGTGGTTTTGGACTGGGCTTTGTGGTTTTGGACTGTATTATATAAAGAATTTTGGCTTTGGGTTTGCGTTTGGTGTTTTGTACTGGAATGTGTGGATAGAGGTGGTTTGGGACTGGGGTTTCAGATGGTCGCATTCAGGTTGCAGATTTGGGAGTAGCATCGTGGTTACAGATTTGGGGTTGGGGTTTTTTGATAAGGGACTAGGACTTTGGACTGGGGTTTGTGGTTGGGCTTTCAGATAAAATTAGTGTGGGTCCAATTTTATAATGAACACTCATTGTCTACTTTATAAGGAACATCTGTGCTCTGCACATTTATGCAGTTATCTAATCAGCCAATCAGATGATAGCAGCACAGTGCAAAAAATAATACAGGTACAGGTCAAGAGCTTCAGTTAATATTTACTTTAAACAACAGACCTGTGTCTTTAACTCTGGCATGGTTGTCATTACTAGAAGGGTTGGTTCTGAATATTTAAGTATCAGAGTATCAGAGTTTACACAGAATGGTGCATAAAACTCTGTTCTGCTGGTGGAAATACCATGATAAGAAAACAGACTGGGTCAAAATGCCAGGAAGGATGTAGTAACTCTTAAATAATCACTCTTTAGAACCGTGGTAAAATGAAAAGCATCCCAAGCATTACTTTACTATGTATCAAGTCTCAGGTCAGGTCTAGGATTAGTTTGCATTCTAAGCATCACAAAATAAACCCTACATCTTTTGGATCTTCTCGCGTGCGTGATCCGAGGATAAAACAACACACGTTAATGGATAAGAGTTGAACCGCAGTTATTCTAACATTTTCATTTCCGCTGTTTATTATGCTCAGACCATTACCTCGAGCGTTTTCTCCGTTCCTCACATTAATAAAGTGAAAACAAACAGCAAACATTTCCATGCCTTTAATAAACCTGACTCACTGAGTGCGTAGGTACTTAATAACTTTAAGGCACCAGAACAAAACAGGAAACAGTGACTCACACACACTTATGAACACTGCTGTGCTATTTCAGTCTCAAGACTTTGTTAAAATATGGATGAGTGGGATTTTGTTTGGTTTTAATATAAAGCTGTAAGAAAAGGTAAGGACCTGAAGACCTTAACTGTTATAACTTTTCACACAGCTCGAGTCAAGTGAATTGTTGGTCATTTTCACATCATCCAGAGGCAAGATTCAAGGTCAGCAGTCATTCAGTTTAATAGTTGACCGGGGCAGCATGGTGGCTTAGTGGTTAGCACTGTTACCTCACAGCACGAAGGTCCTGGGAATCCCGGGCTCCCACAGTCCAAAACATGTACATTAGATTGATTGGTAATTCTAAATTGCCCATAGGAGTGAGTGTGAGTGTGTGTGTGGTTGTCTGTCTATATGTGTGGCCCTGTGATGGACTGGTGACCTGTCCAGGGTGTACCCCTGCCTTTCGCCTAATGTGTGCTGGGATAGGCTCCAGCAGATCCCCATGACCCTAATAAGGAATAAAGCGGGTATAGAAGATGGATGGATGCAAATGGCTTAATTCACTTAAACATTTCCTCAGATTTAGCTTGCTTTTTTCCTCTTAGAGCATTCTTTTTCAGTTTTTTTTTTTATTCTTCATGAACACATTTATCATTACATAATTATCTTCATTTATGTCTCAGTAATGAGCTAACTCACTGCTTTAATCAGCTAGCAGAAGATTTACAAATGAAAATATGCTTGTATTATGCACCATACTCTCTTAATTTGGTTCGTTCTTTTTGCTGGGAACATTTGCTCACATCATTTGAGCACTTTTATTTTTTATAGTTGCAATTTTAGCAAAAACTGAAGCTTTAAGTAAAACGTGTCAGCTTTTACACAGCTGTTCACTTTAATAAAACTACACGAGTTGCAGTTTTACCCTACTCAGCTCTCCCACCATCTGCTCGCCTTCCCTGTTATTAATTGTAATATGAATGCCCCAGCGCATGCCATATAGCTTTATTAAAGCAGGATGGAGTGTGCAAAACAAGCTCTGTTACTTGGATACGGAAGCTTTTCCGTGTGTGGGTCACCTGGCAACCCTCGGTCATCCTGAGGGAGTCTGTTACCGCGGCCGTTCACGTGTGCAGAGGGTCACGTTGCTAACTGAATGCTGGTGTGCATTAAAGTTCTTTCCTGCTCTGTCTATTTGTCAGAGACGGCATTTAAATAGTTTACAGAGATTGTACAATTCTAATACATCTTTTGGTATTAAGCACATAATATTGAAATATTTGCTGAATTGTTGAAAAGAGAGTAAATTTATGTCATTTACATGACATCATAGTGAGGGATTTAATTGTAATTAATGGCTCGGCTTTGAATGTGCAAAGAGAAGACTGTAAAGTGTGTGTGTGTTCGGTGCAAAAATCTTTAGCAAGAAATTGTGTTCTAAAATAAATAAATCAAAACCATGACCATACTGAGCAGTAAACAGTAAACCAACCAGTAAAAATATATTTATAAAATAAATGTAAAATAAAAATAAATAAAATAGAGTGATTGCAAAAAAATCTATATTTATAAAATAAATATAAAAATAAATGAAAGAGTGATTGCAAAAAAATCTATATTGATAAAATAAATATAAAATAAAAATAAATGAAATGGGGATCGTAAAAAATCAATATTTATAAAATAAATATAAAATAAAAATAAATGAAATGGTGATCGTAAAAAATCTATATTTATAAAATAAATATAAAATAAAAATAAATGAAATAGTGATTGCAAAAAAATCTATATTTATAAAATAAATATAAAAATAAATGAAAGAGTGATTGCAAAAAAATCTATATTGATAAAATAAATATAAAATAAAAATAAATGAAATGGGGAACGTAAAAAATCAATTTATAAAATAAATATAAAATAAAAATAAATGAAATGGTGATTGTAAAAAATCTATATTTATAAAATAATTATAAAATAAAAATAAATGAAATAGTGATTGCAAAAAAATCTATATTTATAAAATAAATATAAAAATAAATGAAAGAGTGATTGCAAAAAAATCTATATTGATAAAATAAATATAAAATAAAAATAAATGAAATGGGGATCGTAAAAAATCAATTTATAAAATAAATATAAAATAAAAATAAATGAAATGGTGATCGTAAAAAATCTATATTTATAAAATAATTATAAAATAAAAATAAATGAAAGTGATTGCAAAAAAATCTATATTTATAAAATAAATATAAAATAAAAATAAATGAAATGGTGATCGTAAAAAAATCTATATTTATAAAATAAATAAAATAAAAATAAATGAAATAGTGATTGCAAAAAAATCTATATTTATAAAATAAATATAAAATAAAAATTAATAACATAGTGATTGCAAAATAAATAAATAAATTAAATTAAATTTTAAGCAGAGTATTTGAGACATACCCCACCCCCGACTAGTTCTGGTGCAACCGGGGTTTTTTTATCCAGAGTCACATAATTAGTTTAATAGAGTCAACTTGTGTGCAATTAAAGTGTCATGTGATCTTAATATAAACACAACTGTTTCAGGAAGGTCCAAGCTTCTAGAGTAAATACCCAAACGGAGTGATGAAGAACAAGAAGTGATCAAAACAAACCAATGTTGGCACGAGGATAAATCAGGGTTTGGTTATAAAAAAATAAATAACCCCAAACCTCCTGAAGAGCACAGTTTAATCAGTTCTTCGAAAAAATGGAAATAATTTGTCTCATCTCGGTCTAGAGCAGGCCGTCCACCAAAAGTCAGTGATTGAGTAAAGAGGGAATTAGTCTGGAAAGCAATCATGAGGTCGAGGATAACTCTGTTGAAGCGATGTTTCCAGCACCATGCTTTATTGTAGGGCTGATGGGGTTCTTAGGGTGTAATGTGTATGTGATGAATAGAGTCTGTTTAAAGTCTGTTTAAAAATGATGAATCTTCATCTACTACAGCTATGATTGTACTGTGAAGAGTTTTTCCCATCTGAGCTGTGAATGTTCTCCAGCTCTTTCACAGATGCCCTTGCGTTCGTTGTTATTACTCAGAGTAATTCCCTCCATCCTCGGTACAGCGTTATGAAAGTATTCTGCAAACTGGAAAATGTTTTTCCCCCAAATACATTCTCATCACTGAAGCTCTTTTTCCTTTCCAGTCATCCACCACATGTCCACCAAGGAGCGTCGCATCCGGGCACTAAAAGAAATGGCGCGCACTTTACGAGTTGGAGGCCGAGTCATGATCTACGTTTGGGCCATGGAGCAGAAAAGACGCAAGTTCGAGAAGCAGGACATCTTCGTACCCTGGAACCCCAACCCTCCATTATCCTGTGCTTCGAGAGGACGTCTCAGACCCAGGCAGCGTGGCAGCGGAACCCAGAGCGTTAGCGATGCCCCGGAGTCTGACGACATGCACAGGAACACAAAAAGCACATCGTCAATGGTGGATGAAGAAGATCCAGGAAGCCCGGCACAGCAGAGGAAGCAGAAGCTCTGGTTTTTCTCCAGGTCTCTGGACTCGGTGCTGGATTTAAGCAGCCTGAGCGTGTCTGGCTCTTCCTCTAGAGAGCTCAGCGTCTTCTGCAGCCCCACTGATGAACCCGAGGCCAGGACCCAAGCCAGAAGCACAAGAGGACGAGCCCTGATCAGACAAGTGTCCAGCTTTTTCACCAACCCGTCCTCCAGGAACAGTCTAGAAGAGGACGTGTTCGTCTCCGAGCCGCACGAGCAGATGCAGAAAGCCGAGTGCAGCAGCGGGAACGGGACGGTTTCGGTCACGCTGGTGCAAGACTGCTCATCGGTGCCGTTACCCGATCTGGTGTCTCGACAGAGGGAGCGCTCGGGGAGCGAACTTCTGGGAGAGGACGACGTGGCAGATATCGGACAGGAAAACGCCATGTCCCTGACGCAGCAGGAGGAGTGGAGTAAAGACAAGCTGAACGAGTCGTGTCTGCGCTATTACCACGTCTTCAGAGAGGGAGAACTGACGCAGCTGATCGAGGAACATGTTGAGGAACTCCATATCCTGCAGACCTACTTGGATCATGCCAACTGGTGTGTGGTGGCCGAGAAGGTCCATGTGTGGAGGGTTTGAGTTTGTTTATTTATTATATTTAAGTGCTCTCTTTTTAAATGTTTTTTAAGGTTTTTGATTCGTTTTGAGAAACACTTTGAGGTTCCGTTTCTTTACAGTCTCCCAAAAGCATGGTGAAGATGAGATCATCTTATCTGGAGAGAAAGAAAGAGAGAGAGTGTTCGATGTGACGCTCGCTTAACCGTTTAACATGATCTCGGTGCTGTGATGCTTTCAGGAGCAGTATTTACAAGCTCAACATTTTGGCTTTTTCTGGTCTACTTTTTTATTTTTTGTTTTAGCTTTAATTTGTACGTCTCTAATTTTTCCACTAAGGCAATGGAAAACGTTTCGAAGTTTACTGATATCCCATATGGCACTGATTTTCATGGCAAATACAATACTGTTAGCTGTCTTAAGCAATTCCTGCCTGAAACGGACGTCATTGCACATCGTCGTACTGAACCAAACAATGTGAGCACATAACTAGCATTTAAATAGTGAATGCTCCCTTCTCAGGAGTTTTTTCTCTGGTGTGACGGTGGAGTATCATGGTTTAATGTTGAACTGTTTACCTAAGATGATCTGTCATATTGCTGCTTGGTGGAGCTCGGTAGATTGCACACAAAAAAATATAATCCTCCCTTCCTGAAAAATTTCTAAATAATTCCATTTGAACATTTTAACTGCTGGTGTTGGAGATTTTAACGCTGATGTGCGTGTGCGTGTGTGTGTGTGTGTGTGTGTGTGTGTCATGCCACGGGTTGATTTATTTTTTTCTTTGTAAACTTGAACATGTTTTTTTTTATTATTTATTAAACTGTGTGTTCTTACTGTATATTTAATAAAAAATGTGTAATTGAAACGTGAAAGTGAATAAATATTCTATATTTTATTCTCATCTATTTCGGATTTTCTGTCATTATTTCACGTCCCTCTTAGGACCGCTGTTGATAAATTACGTAATGTTATTTTTTTAAGATCTGCTTTAATGAGATCATTATGTAAATCAGACATTTTTACAAGATTTTAAGTGAATCTGATTGGTTAAAAGGTTGTTAATTAAATTTAAAGTTATTGTTTCTATAGTAACAGCTGCCATAAGCTGAGACTAATCATTCTAAGCAGATTAAAAAGCAAAAGAGGAAAAAGTCTGTAAGCATTTTCCACCATGTGAAAGTCTCAAGCCGGCGTTTTATTCCGATTTAATTCATTTAAGTCTTATAATTTATAATTTTATAATTCATCTTAATTAGTTCTGTGAGGTTGAATCAGACAGAAAGTATAAATGTGCGGCAGAAATGAGAATTCATTTACATCCTATTCTAGAGGAAAATAAAGTACTGAATGAAAAATGATTCCCTTTTTTTGACACATAATTGCAGTAAACAATACTAAACAATACTACTACTAATAATAATAATCCTTTCTTTAATAATAATCCGTTTCTTACATTCACTAAATTCAATTAGCAAAAATGTGCTCTTTTGTTAAAATATTTTTCTTTTTCAATTGTAATTTTATAATAATAATAATAATAATAATAATAATAATAATAATAATAATAATAATAATAATTCCTATACTAGTTTCTTACTTTGACTAAACTGTTTATATTTTAGTCACAGAATCATTTCAATTTTTTAAAGCACATTAAACACTTAAAAAAAAAAATTATTCATTGCTACTTTTTTTATTTATTTTTAAAGAAATTATGGTTCAATTGGCAATAATTTATTTATTTTTGAATTTTCAATTGCAGCTGTAATTTTATAATAACAACAACAATAATAATAATAATAGTAATACTATACTATATCATATTATATTAGTTTCTTACATTGGCTAAATTGTTTATTTTTATATAATTGTTTAAAATTAATTGATTGCTACTTTTTAATTTTTTAAACAAACAATTAGGGTTCAATTAGCATAAATTTGCTTTTTTCAATTTTCAATTGCAGCTGTAATTTATTATTATTATTATTATTATTATTATTATTATTATTATTATTATTATTAATAATAATAATAATAATAATAATAATAATAATAATAATATAAAGAATAATAATAAGAAGAATAATTAGTTGTTTATAAGTGCAATATATTAAAAAAAGATGCACTGAGTAGAAAAAAATACACTATATTGCCAAAAGTATTCACTCACCTGCCTTGACTCGCATATGAGCTTAAGTGACATCCCATTCCTAATCCATAGGGTTCAATATGACGTCGGTCCACCCTTTGCAGCTATAACAGCTTCAACTCTTCTGGAAAGGCTGTCCACAAGGTTTAGGAGTGTGTTTATGGGAATTTTTGACCATTCTTCCAGAAGCGCATTTGTGAGGTCACACACTGATGTTGGACGAGAAGGCCTGGCTCTCAGTCTCCGCTCTAATTCATCCCAAAGGTGTTCTGTGGGGTTGAGGTCAGGACTCTGTGCAGGCCAGTCAAGTTCATCCACACCAGACTCTGTCATCCACGTCTTTATGGACCTTGCTTTGTGCACTGGTGCACAGTCATGTTGGAAGAGGAAGGGGCCAGCTCCAAACTGTTCCCACAAAGTTGGGAGCATGGAATTGTCCAAAATGTCTTGGTATGCTGAAGCATTCAGAGTTCCTTTCACTGGAACTAAGGGGCCAAGCCCAGCTCCTGAAAAACAACCCCACACCATAATCCCCCCTCCACCAAACTTTACACTTGGCACAATGCAGTCAGACAAGTACCGTTCTCCTGACAACCGCCAAACCCAGACTCGTCCATCAGATTGCCAGATGGAGAAGCGCGATTCGTCACTCCAGAGAACGCGTCTCCACTGCTCTAGAGTCCAGTGGCGGCGTGCTTTACACCACTGCATCCGACGCTTTGCATTGCACTTGGTGATGTACGGCTTGTTTACGTGGCCTACCACTTGGTGGCTGAGTTGCTGTCGTTCCCAAACACTTCCACGTTCTTATAATACAGCTGACAGTTGACTGTGGAATATTTAGGAGCGAGGAAATTTCACGACTGGATTTGTTGCACAGGTGGCATCCTATCACAGTTCCACGCTGGAATTCACTGAGCTCCTGAGAGCGACCCATTCTTTCACAAATGTTTGTAAAAACAGTCTGCATGCCTAGGTGCTTGATTTTATACACCTGTGGCCATGGAAGTGATTGGAACACCTGATTCTGATTATTTGGATGGGTGAGCGAATACTTTTGGCAATATAGTGTAAGTCAAAGGAAAAGGTTTTGTGCTACGTTTAGTCAAAAAGAAGAATCACTCATTAAACTATGAAAACAGCTTGAGTGTATTTGCCTAAAGGACAGTCCTCCTCTTGCCTTGTCTGTAATCATATCACAAGTACAGCTGCACAGACACGCCTACCTGGATGGATTGTACCACTTAGAAACTATGGAGATGGATTTGTCCTGCAATTAATATGAAGGGTTTTGCTCTCAAGTCTCCATCAGTGAACTTCAACAAAGCCTCCAGTGACCATATAGTAGGCCTACTCACATTATAGAGAAGAAATGATTTATATCACACTCTCATGAGGATGGATCCTTTTTAAGGTTTCTTCCTCGTATCATCTCAGGGAGTTTTTCCCTCACCACCATCACCTCTGGCTTCATCACTTATACATTTAAATGCTTATATCCTGAATTTCTAGATTTCTGTTGTGGTTCTTCCAGGTGCTCCCTGTTTGGGGTCGGCACAGCGGCTCATTTGGTCCACATGGTTCAATTTGGCACAGGTTTTACACCGGATGCCCTCCCATTTTTAACTCTTCAGTGGCTGGGTTAGCGCCCTGCCTGCGAATTGAACCCGGACTGCGACAGTGAGAGCACGGGATCCTGCTGCTGGACCACCAGGAGGTTCTGAATTTATATATTTCTGTAAAGCTGTTCAAAGCACAAGTCATATGTATTAGCTGGTCTTGAGCAAATTATTTCTCAGAATCCACAGATTTTAGAAAATGGACGCTTTTTTCCACTTTATTTATTTACAAAAAAAATTTAAACTTCATATCTGACAATAAGAACAGATTTCTTTTTCATGTCTCCTGCAGCAATTTTCATAAACTCGCGTGTTGTATTTATTACTGAGATGAATAAAATAGACAGCAGTATCTCACCCTCGACTTTAACACAGTTACTGTTTATTTCTGTCTCCCGGTGTCTCGATCATAGCCGACTGCAACATCAAACACCACGAACTGAACTGGAGAATGGATCTGTGACTGGACTGTTAAAGCTATTCTGTCAGACGGCCATCAACATTTATGGCTTTATGGCTTAACTCCCAGGAAGCTTTCAGAAAATCCATGTCTTTTTCAGACACCACATTTTATGAGGGCAACTGTGTGTGTGTGTGTGTGAGAGAGAGAGAGAGAGAGAGAGAGAGAGAGATGAGAGATGGAAGGTGGAAGGGAGGCAGAGAGAGAGAGGGAGAGTGTGTGTGTGTATGTCTGAGAGAGAGGGAGAGAGAGAGAGAGAGAGAGAGAGATGAGAGACACTTGTTGTAAGCTGGAAGTACATATAAACAACAACAACAACAACAACAATAATAATAATTATTATTGTTGTTGTTGTTGTTGTTAATAATAATAATTATTATTATTATTATCATTATCATTATTATTATTATTATTGTTGTTGTTTTGTTGTTGTTATTAATAATAATAAATATTATTATAATAATAATATTATTATTATTACTATAATTGATAGTATTATTATTGTTGTTGTTGTTAATATTATTATTATTATTATTAACAATGGTTTAAGTCGTGGGTTTAGCAAAACTTTTTTTTATTAAGTCACTGAGAAATTAATAAAAAGGTTTTCTTGTCCAGAATGCTTGTTTGTGTTTGAAGGTACAGTATTAAAGGTGCAGTATTAAAGGTGCACTATTAAAGGTACACTATTAAAGGTACAGAATTAAAGGTACACTATTAAAGGTACACTATTAAAGGTACAGAATTAAAGGTACACTATTAAAGGTACACTATTAAAGGTGCACTATTAAAGGTACACTATTAAAGGTACAGTATTAAAGGTGCACTATTAAAGGTACACTATTAAAGGTACAGAATTAAAGGTACACTATTAAAGGTACACTATTAAAGGTGCACTATTAAAGGTACACTATTAAAGGTGCACTATTAAAGGTACACTATTAAAGGTACACTATTAAAGGTACAGAATTAAAGGTACAGAATTAAAGGTACACTATTAAAGGTACACTATTAAAGGTGCACTATTAAAGGTGCACTATTAAAGGTACACTATTAAAGGTACAGTATTAAAGGTACAGTATTAAAGGTGCACTATTAAAGGTACAGTATTAAAGGTGCAGTATTAAAGGTACACTATTAAAGGTACAGTATTAAAGGTACAGTATTAAAGGTGCACTATTAAAGGTGCAGTATTAAAGGTGCAGTATTAAAGGTGCAGTATTAAAGGTACACTATTAAAGGTACATAAATTAAAGGTGCAGTATTAAAGGTGCAGTATTAAAGGTACACTATTAAAGGTGCACTATTAAAGGTACACTATTAAAGGTACACTATTAAAGGTACAGAATTAAAGGTACAGAATTAAAGGTACAGTATTAAAGGTACACTATTAAAGGTACAGAATTAAAGGTACAGTATTAAAGGTACAGTATTAAAGGTGCAGTATTAAAGGTACAGTATTAAAGGTGCAGTATTAAAGGTACACTATTAAAGGTACAGTATTAAAGGTGCAGTATTAAAGGTACACTATTAAAGGTACAGTATTAAAGGTACAGTATTAAAGGTACACTATTAAAGGTACAGTATTAAAGGTGCAGTATTAAAGGTACACTATTAAAGGTACAGTATTAAAGGTACAGTATTAAAGGTGCAGTATTAAAGGTACACTATTAAAGGTGCAGTATTAAAGGTGCAGTATTAAAGGTACACTATTAAAGGTGCAGTATTAAAGGTACAGTATTAAAGGTACACTATTAAAGGTACAGTATTAAAGGTACAGTATTAAAGGTACACTATTAAAGGTACAGTATTAAAGGTGCAGTATTAAAGGTACAGTATTAAAGGTGCAGTATTAAAGGTACACTATTAAAGGTGCAGTATTAAAGGTACACTATTAAAGGTACAGTATTAAAGGTACAGTATTAAAGGTGCAGTATTAAAGGTACACTATTAAAGGTGCAGTATTAAAGGTGCAGTATTAAAGGTACAGTATTAAAGGTGCAGTATTAAAGGTACACTATTAAAGGTACACTATTAAAGGTGCACTATTAAAGGTACACTATTAAAGGTACAGTATTAAAGGTGCAGTATTAAAGGTACACTATTAAAGGTACAGTATTAAAGGTGCAGTATTAAAGGTACAGTATTAAAGGTACACTATTAAAGGTACAGTATTAAAGGTGCAGTATTAAAGGTACAGTATTAAAGGTGCAGTATTAAAGGTACAGTATTAAAGGTACAGTATTAAAGGTGCAGTATTAAAGGTACAGTATTAAAGGTACAGTATTAAAGGTGCAGTATTAAAGGTACAGTATTAAAGGTGCAGTATTAAAGGTACAGTATTAAAGGTACAGTATTAAAGGTGCAGTATTAAAGGTACACTATTAAAGGTACAGTATTAAAGGTGCAGTATTAAAGGTACAGAATTAAAGGTACACTATTAAAGGTACAGTATTAAAGGTACAGTATTAAAGGTGCAGTATTAAAGGTACAGTATTAAAGGTGCAGTATTAAAGGTGCAGTATTAAAGGTACAGAATTAAAGGTACACTATTAAAGGTACAGTATTAAAGGTACAGTATTAAAGGTGCAGTATTAAAGGTACAGTATTAAAGGTGCAGTATTAAAGGTACACTATTAAAGGTACAGTATTAAAGGTGCAGTATTAAAGGTGCAGTATTAAAGGTACAGTATTAAAGGTGCAGTATTAAAGGTGCAGTATTAAAGGTGCAGTATTAAAGGTACAGAATTAAAGGTACACTATTAAAGGTACAGTATTAAAGGTGCAGTATTAAAGGTACACTATTAAAGGTACAGTATTAAAGGTACACTATTAAAGGTGCAGTATTAAAGGTGCAGTATTAAAGGTACACTATTAAAGGTGCAGTATTAAAGGTGCACTATTAAAGGTACACTATTAAAGGTACACTATTAAAGGTACACTAGAAAGGTGCAGTATTAAAGGTACAGTATTAAAGGTACAGTATTAAAGGTGCAGTATTAAAGGTACAGTATTAAAGGTGCAGTATTAAAGGTACACTATTAAAGGTACAGTATTAAAGGTGCAGTATTAAAGGTACAGTATTAAAGGTGCAGTATTAAAGGTGCAGTATTAAAGGTACAGAATTAAAGGTACAGTATTAAAGGTGCAGTATTAAAGGTACACTATTAAAGGTACAGTATTAAAGGTGCAGTATTAAAGGTACAGTATTAAAGGTGCAGTATTAAAGGTGCAGTATTAAAGGTACACTATTAAAGGTACAGTATTAAAGGTGCAGTATTAAAGGTACAGTATTAAAGGTACAGTATTAAAGGTGCAGTATTAAAGGTACAGTATTAAAGGTGCAGTATTAAAGGTACACTATTAAAGGTACAGTATTAAAGGTGCAGTATTAAAGGTACAGTATTAAAGGTGCAGTATTAAAGGTGCAGTATTAAAGGTACACTATTAAAGGTACAGTATTAAAGGTACACTATTAAAGGTGCAGTATTAAAGGTGCAGTATTAAAGGTACACTATTAAAGGTGCAGTATTAAAGGTGCACTATTAAAGGTACACTATTAAAGGTACACTATTAAAGGTACACTAGAAAGGTGCAGTATTAAAGGTACAGTATTAAAGGTACAGTATTAAAGGTGCAGTATTAAAGGTACAGTATTAAAGGTACACTATGAAAGGTGCAGTATTAAAGGTACACTATTAAAGGTACAGTATTAAAGGTACACTATTAAAGGTACAGTATTAAAGGTACAGTATTAAAGGTGCAGTATTAAAGGTACACTATTAAAGGTGCAATATTAAAGGTACACTATTAAAGGTACACTATTAAAGGTACAGAATTAAAGGTACAGTATTAAAGGTACAGTATTAAAGGTGCAGTATTAAAGGTGCAGTATTAAAGGTGCAGTATTAAAGGTACAGAATTAAAGGTACAGTATTAAAGGTACACTATGAAAGGTGCAGTATTAAAGGTGCAGTATTAAAGGTGCAGTATTAAAGGTACAGAATTAAAGGTACACTATTAAAGGTACACTATTAAAGGTACACTATTAAAGGTACAGTATTAAAGGTACACTATGAAAGGTGCAGTATTAAAGGTACACTATTAAAGGTGCAGTATTAAAGGTGCAGTATTAAAGGTACACTATTAAAGGTGCAGTATTAAAGGTGCAGTATTAAAGGTACAGTATTAAAGGTGCAGTATTAAAGGTACACTATTAAAGGTACAGTATTAAAGGTGCAGTATTAAAGGTACAGTATTAAAGGTGCAGTATTAAAGGTACACTATTAAAGGTGCAATATTAAAGGTGCAGTATTAAAGGTACACTATTAAAGGTACACTATTAAAGGTGCAGTATTAAAGGTGCACTATTAAAGGTGCACTATTAAAGGTGCAGTATTAAAGGTACACTATTAAAGGTACAGTATTAAAGGTACAGTACTAAAGGTGCAGTATTAAAGGTGCAGTATTAAAGGTACAGAATTAAAGGTACACTATTAAAGGTACATTATTAAAGGTGCACTATTAAAGGTACACTATTAAAGGTACAGTATTAAAGGTGCAGTATTAAAGGTACAATATTAAAGGTGCAGTATTAAAGGTACACTATTAAAGGTACAGTATTAAAGGTGCAGTATTAAAGGTACAGTATTAAAGGTGCAGTATTAAAGGTGCAGTATTAAAGGTACAGTATTAAAGGTGGAGTATTAAAGGTGCAGTATTAAAGGTGCAGTATTAAAGGTACAGTATTAAAGGTGCAGTATTAAAGGTGCACTATTAAAGGTACAGTATTAAAGGTACAGTATTAAAGGTGCAGTATTAAAGGTACAGTATTAAAGGTACAGTATTAAAGGTGCAGTATTAAAGGTGCACTATTAAAGGTACAGTATTAAAGGTACAGTATTAAAGGTGCAGTATTAAAGGTGCAGTATTAAAGGTACAGTATTTAAGGTACAGTATTAAAGGTGCAGTATTAAAGGTGCAGTATTAAAGGTACACTATTAAAGGTGCAGTATTAAAGGTACAGTATTAAAGGTGCAGTATTAAAGGTGCAGTATTAAAGGTACAGTATTAAAGGTACAGTATTAAAGGTGCAGTATTAAAGGTGCACTATTAAAGGTACAGTATTAAAGGTACAGTATTAAAGGTACAGTATTAAAGGTGCACTATTAAAGGTGCACTATTAAAGGTACAGTATTAAAGGTACAGTATTAAAGGTGCACTATTAAAGGTACAGTATTAAAGGTACAGTATTAAAGGTGCAGTATTAAAGGTACAGTATTAAAGGTACAGTATTAAAGGTGCAGTATTAAAGGTGCACTATTAAAGGTACAGTATTAAAGGTACAGTATTAAAGGTGCAGTATTAAAGGTGCAGTATTAAAGGTACAGTATTTAAGGTACAGTATTAAAGGTGCAGTATTAAAGGTGCAGTATTAAAGGTACACTATTAAAGGTGCAGTATTAAAGGTACACTATTAAAGGTACAGTATTAAAGGTGCAGTATTAAAGGTGCAGTATTAAAGGTACACTATTAAAGGTGCAGTATTAAAGGTGCAGTATTAAAGGTACACTATTAAAGGTGCAGTATTAAAGGTGCAGTATTAAAGGTACACTATTAAAGGTACAGTATTAAAGGTACACTATGAAAGGTGCAGTATTAAAGGTACACTATTAAAGGTACAGTATTAAAGGTACAGTATTAAAGGTGCAGTATTAAAGGTACACTATTAAAGGTGCAGTATTAAAGGTGCAGTATTAAAGGTACAGTATTAAAGGTGCAGTATTAAAGGTACACTATTAAAGGTACAGTATTAAAGGTGCAGTATTAAAGGTACACTATTAAAGGTGCAATATTAAAGGTACACTATTAAAGGTACACTATTAAAGGTACAGAATTAAAGGTACACTATTAAAGGTACAGTATTAAAGGTACAGTATTAAAGGTACAGTATTAAAGGTGCAGTATTAAAGGCACAGTATTAAAGGTGCAGAATTAAAGGTGCAGTATTAAAGGTACAGAATTAAAGGTACACTATTAAAGGTACAGTATTAAAGGTACAGTATTAAAGGTACAGTATTAAAGGTGCAGTATTAAAGGTACAGAATTAAAGGTACACTATTAAAGGTACAGTATTAAAGGTACAGTATTAAAGGTACAGTATTAAAGGTGCAGTATTAAAGGTACACTATTAAAGGTACACTATGAAAGGTGCAGTATTAAAGGTACAGTATTAAAGGTACACTATTAAAGGTGCAGTATTAAAGGTACAGTATTAAAGGTACACTATTAAAGGTGCAGTATTAAAGGTGCAGTATTAAAGGTACACTATTAAAGGTGCAGTATTAAAGGTACACTATTAAAGGTACAGTATTAAAGGTACAGTATTAAAGGTACAGTATTAAAGGTGCAGTATTAAAGGTACAGTATTAAAGGTGCAGTATTAAAGGTGCAGTATTAAAGGTACACTATTAAAGGTGCAGTATTAAAGGTGCAGTATTAAAGGTACACTATTAAAGGTACAGTGTTAAAGGTACAGTATTAAAGGTGCAGTATTAAAGGTACACTATTAAAGGTACAGTATTAAAGGTACACTATTAAAGGTGCAGTATTAAAGGTACAGTATTAAAGGTGCAGTATTAAAGGTACACTTTTAAAGGTGCAGTATTACAGGTGCAGTATTAAAGGTACACTATTAAAGGTACACTATTAAAGGTGCAGTATTAAAGGTACAGTATTAAAGGTGCAGTATTAAAGGTGCAGTATTAAAGGTACACTATTAAAGGTGCAGTATTAAAGGTGCAGTATTAAAGGTACACTATTAAAGGTGCAGTATTAAAGGTGCAGTATTAAAGGTACACTATTAAAGGTACAGTATTAAAGGTACACTATGAAAGGTGCAGTATTAAAGGTACACTATTAAAGGTACAGTATTAAAGGTACAGTATTAAAGGTGCAGTATTAAAGGTACACTATTAAAGGTGCAGTATTAAAGGTGCAGTATTAAAGGTACAGTATTAAAGGTGCAGTATTAATGGTACACTATTAAAGGTACACTATTAAAGGTACAGTATTAAAGGTGCAGTATTAAAGGTACACTATTAAAGGTGCAATATTAAAGGTACACTATTAAAGGTACACTATTAAAGGTACAGAATTAAAGGTACAGTATTAAAGGTACAGTATTAAAGGTGCAGTATTAAAGGCACAGTATTAAAGGTGCAGAATTAAAGGTGCAGAATTAAAGGTGCAGTATTAAAGGTACAGAATTAAAGGTACACTATTAAAGGTACAGTATTAAAGGTACAGTATTAAAGGTACAGTATTAAAGGTGCAGTATTAAAGGTACAGAATTAAAGGTACACTATTAAAGGTACACTATGAAAGGTGCAGTATTAAAGGTACAGTATTAAAGGTACACTGTTAAAGGTGCAGTATTAAAGGTACAGTATTAAAGGTACAGTATTAAAGGTGCAGTATTAAAGGTGCAGTATTAAAGGTACACTATTAAAGGTGCAGTATTAAAGGTACACTATTAAAGGTACAGTATTAAAGGTACAGTATTAAAGGTACAGTATTAAAGGTGCAGTATTAAAGGTACAGTATTAAAGGTGCAGTATTAAAGGTGCAGTATTAAAGGTACACTATTAAAGGTGCAGTATTAAAGGTGCAGTATTAAAGGTACACTATTAAAGGTACAGTGTTAAAGGTACAGTATTAAAGGTGCAGTATTAAAGGTACACTATTAAAGGTACAGTATTAAAGGTACACTATTAAAGGTGCAGTATTAAAAGTGCAGTATTAAAGGTGCAGTATTAAAGGTGCAGTATTAAAGGTACACTATTAAAGGTGCAGTATTAAAGGTGCAGTATTAAAGGTACAGTATTAAAGGTGCAGTATTAAAGGTACACTATTAAAGGTACATTATTAAAGGTGCAGTATTAAAGGTGCAGTATTAAAGGTACACTATTAAAGGTACAGTATTAAAGGTACACTATTAAAGGTGCAGTATTAAAAGTGCAGTATTAAAGGTGCAGTATTAAAGGTGCAGTATTAAAGGTACACTATTAAAGGTGCAGTATTAAAGGTGCAGTATTAAAGGTACAGTATTAAAGGTGCAGTATTAAAGGTACAGAATTAAAGGTACAGTATTAAAGGTGCAGTATTAAAGGTGCAGTATTAAAGGTGCAGTATTAAAGGTACAGTATTAAAGGTGCAGTATTAAAGGTGCACTATTAAAGGTACAGTATTAAAGGTACAGTATTAAAGTTGCAGTATTAAAGGTACACTATTAAAGGTACAGTATTAAAGGTGCAGTATTAAAGGTACACTATTAAAGGTACATTATTAAAGGTGCAGTATTAAAGGTGCAGTATTAAAGGTACACTATTAAAGGTACAGTATTAAAGGTACACTATTAAAGGTACATTATTAAAGGTGCACTATTAAAGGTACAGTATTAAAGGTGCAGTATTAAAGGTACAGTATTAAAGGTGCACTATTAAAGGTACAGTATTAAAGGTGCAGTATTAAAGGTACAGTATTAAAGGTACACTGTTAAAGGTGCAGTATTAAAGGTACAGTATTAAAGGTACACTATTAAAGGTGCAGTATTAAAGGTACAGTATTAAAGGTACACTATTAAAGGTGCAGTATTAAAGGTACACTATTAAAGGTACAGTATTAAAGGTGCAGTATTAAAGGTACAGAATTAAAGGTACACTATTAAAGGTACAGTATTAAAGGTACAGTATTAAAGGTACAGTATTAAAGGTGCAGTATTAAAGGTACAGAATTAAAGGTACACTATTAAAGGTACAGTATTAAAGGTACAGTATTAAAGGTACAGTATTAAAGGTGCAGTATTAAAGGTACACTATTAAAGGTACATTATTAAAGGTGCAGTATTAAAGGTGCAGTATTAAAGGTACACTATTAAAGGTACAGTATTAAAGGTACACTATTAAAGGTACATTATTAAAGGTGCACTATTAAAGGTACACTATTAAAGGTACAATATTAAAGGTACACTATTAAAGGTACAGTATTAAAGGTACAGTATTAAAGGTACACTATTAAAGGTGCAGTATTAAAGGTACAGTATTAAAGGTACAGTATTAAAGGTGCACTATTAAAGGTGCAGTATTAAAGGTACACTATTAAAGGTACATTATTAAAGGTGCACTATTAAAGGTACACTATTAAAGGTACAATATTAAAGGTACAGTATTAAAGGTGCAGTATTAAAGGTACACTATTAAAGGTACAGTATTAAAGGTGCAGTATTAAAGGTACACTATTAAAGGTACACTATTAAAGGTACAGTATTAAAGGTGCAGTATTAAAGGTACACTATTAAAGGTGCAATATTAAAGGTACACTATTAAAGGTACACTATTAAAGGTACAGAATTAAAGGTACACTATTAAAGGTACACTATTAAAGGTACAGTATTAAAGGTACAGTATTAAAGGTGCAGTATTAAAGGCACAGTATTAAAGGTGCAGTATTAAAGGTGCAGTATTAAAGGTACAGAATTAAAGGTACACTATTAAAGGTACAGTATTAAAGGTACAGTATTAAAGGTACAGTATTAAAGGTGCAGTATTAAAGGTACAGAATTAAAGGTACACTATTAAAGGTACACTATGAAAGGTGCAGTATTAAAGGTACAGTATTAAAGGTACAGTATTAAAGGTACACTATTAAAGGTGCAGTATTAAAAGTGCAGTATTAAAGGTGCAGTATTAAAGGTGCAGTATTAAAGGTACACTATTAAAGGTGCAGTATTAAAGGTGCAGTATTAAAGGTACAGTATTAAAGGTGCAGTATTAAAGGTGCAGTATTAAAGGTGCAGTATTAAAGGTACACTATTAAAGGTACAGTATTAAAGGTGCAGTATTAAAGGTGCAGTATTAAAGGTACACTATTAAAGGTGCAGTATTAAAAGTGCAGTATTAAAGGTGCAGTATTAAAGGTGCAGTATTAAAGGTACAGTATTAAAGGTGCAGTATTAAAGGTACACTATTAAAGGTACATTATTAAAGGTGCAGTATTAAAGGTGCAGTATTAAAGGTACAGTATTAAAGGTACAGTATTAAAGGTGCAGTATTAAAGGTACACTATTAAAGGTACATTATTAAAGGTGCAGTATTAAAGGTGCAGTATTAAAGGTACACTATTAAAGGTACAGTATTAAAGGTACACTATTAAAGGTACATTATTAAAGGTGCACTATTAAAGGTACACTATTAAAGGTACAATATTAAAGGTACACTATTAAAGGTACAGTATTAAGGTACAGTATTAAAGGTACACTATTAAAGGTGCAGTATTAAAGGTACAGTATTAAAGGTACAGTATTAAAGGTGCACTATTAAAGGTGCAGTATTAAAGGTACACTATTAAAGGTACATTATTAAAGGTGCACTATTAAAGGTACACTATTAAAGGTACAATATTAAAGGTACACTATTAAAGGTGCAGTATTAAAGGTACAGTATTAAAGGTGCAGTATTAAAGGTACATTATTAAAGGTGCAGTATTAAAGGTACACTATGAAAGGTGCAGTATTAAAGGTACAGTATTAAAGGTACAGTATTAAAGGTACACTATTAAAGGTGCAGTATTAAAAGTGCAGTATTAAAGGTGCAGTATTAAAGGTGCAGTATTAAAGGTACACTATTAAAGGTGCAGTATTAAAGGTGCAGTATTAAAGGTACAGTATTAAAGGTGCAGTATTAAAGGTGCAGTATTAAAGGTACAGTATTAAAGGTGCACTATTAAAGGTGCAGTATTAAAGGTACACTTTTAAAGGTGCAGTATTACAGGTGCAGTATTAAAGGTACACTATTAAAGGTGCAGTATTAAAGGTGCAGTATTAAAGGTGCAGTATTAAAGGTACACTATTAAAGGTGCAGTATTAAAGGTGCAGTATTAAAGGTACAGTATTAAAGGTGCAGTATTAAAGGTACACTATTAAAGGTACATTATTAAAGGTGCAGTGTTAAAGGTGCAGTATTAAAGGTACAGTATTAAAGGTACAGTATTAAAGGTGCAGTATTAAAGGTACACTATTAAAGGTACATTATTAAAGGTGCAGTATTAAAGGTGCAGTATTAAAGGTACACTATTAAAGGTACAGTATTAAAGGTACACTATTAAAGGTACATTATTAAAGGTGCACTATTAAAGGTACACTATTAAAGGTGCAGTATTAAAGGTACACTATTAAAGGTACAGTATTAAAGGTACAGTATTAAAGGTACACTATTAAAGGTGCAGTATTAAAGGTACAGTATTAAAGGTACAGTATTAAAGGTGCACTATTAAAGGTGCAGTATTAAAGGTACACTATTAAAGGTACATTATTAAAGGTGCACTATTAAAGGTACACTATTAAAGGTACAATATTAAAGGTACACTATTAAAGGTGCAGTATTAAAGGTACAGTATTAAAGGTGCAGTATTAAAGGTACATTATTAAAGGTGCAGTATTAAAGGTACAGTATTAAAGGTGCAGCATTAAAGGTGCAGTATTAAAGGTGCAGTATTAAAGGTACACTATTAAAGGTACAGTATTAAAGGTGCAGTATTAAAGGTACATTATTAAAGGTGCAGTATTAAAGTTACAGTATTAAAGGTGCAGTATTAAAGGTACACTATCAAAGTTACAGTATTAAAGTTACAGTATTAAAGGTGCAGTATTAAAGGTGCACTATTAAAGGTACAGTATTAAAGGTACAGTATTAAAGGTGCAGTATTAAAGGTGCAGTATTAAAGGTGCAGTATTAAAGGTACACTATTAAAGGTGCACTATTAAAGGTACACTATTAAAGGTACACTATTAAAGGTACAGAATTAAAGGTACACTATTAAAGGTACAGTATTAAAGGTACAGTATTAAAGGTGCACTATTAAAGGTGCAGTATTAAAGGTGCAGTATTAAAGGTGCAGTATTAAAGGTGCAGTATTAAAGGTACACTATTAAAGGGACATAAATTAAAGGTGCAGTATTAAAGGTGCAGTATTAAAGGTACACTATTAAAGGTGCACTATTAAAGGTACACTATTAAAGGTACACTATTAAAGGTACAGAATTAAAGGTACACTATTAAAGGTACAGTATTAAAGGTACACTATTAAAGGTACACTATTAAAGGTACAGTATTAAAGGTACACTATTAAAGGTACAGTATTAAAGGTGCAGTATTAAAGGTACACTATTAAAGGTACAGTATTAAAGGTGCAGTATTAAAGGTACACTATTAAAGGTACAGTATTAAAGGTGCAGTATTAAAGGTACACTATTAAAGGTACAGTATTAAAGGTGCAGTATTAAAGGTGCAGTATTAAAGGTACACTATTAAAGGTGCAGTATTAAAGGTGCAGTATTAAAGGTACAGTATTAAAGGTGCAGTATTAAAGGTACACTATTAAAGGTACACTATTAAAGGTGCAGTATTAAAGGTACAGTATTAAAGGTACAGTATTAAAGGTACAGTATTAAAGGTGCAGTATTAAAGGTACAGTATTAAAGGTACAGTATTAAAGGTACAGTATTAAAGGTGCAGTATTAAAGGTACAGTATTAAAGGTACACTATTAAAGGTACAGTATTAAAGGTGCAGTATTAAAGGTACAGTATTAAAGGTGCAGTATTAAAGGTACAGTATTAAAGGTACAGTATTAAAGGTGCAGTATTAAAGGTACAGTATTAAAGGTACAGTATTAAAGGTGCAGTATTAAAGGTACAGTATTAAAGGTGCAGTATTAAAGGTACAGTATTAAAGGTACAGTATTAAAGGTGCAGTATTAAAGGTACAGAATTAAAGGTACACTATTAAAGGTACAGTATTAAAGGTGCAGTATTAAAGGTACAGTATTAAAGGTGCAGTATTAAAGGTGCAGTATTAAAGGTACAGTATTAAAGGTACAGTATTAAAGGTGCAGTATTAAAGGTACACTATTAAAGGTGCAGTATTAAAGGTGCAGTATTAAAGGTACAGTATTAAAGGTGCAGTATTAAAGGTACAGTATTAAAGGTGCAGTATTAAAGGTACAGAATTATAGGTACACTATTAAAGGTACAGTATTAAAGGTACACTATTAAAGGTGCAGTATTAAAGGTACAGTATTAAAGGTGCAGTATTAAAGGTACACTATTAAAGGTGCAATATTAAAGGTACACTATTAAAGGTACACTATTAAAGGTGCAGTATTAAAGGCACAGTATTAAAGGTGCAGTATTAAAGGTACAGTATTAAAGGTACAGTATTAAAGGTGCAGTATTAAAGGCACAGTATTAAAGGTACAGAATTAAAGGTACACTATTAAAGGTACAGTATTAAAGGTACAGTATTAAAGGTGCAGTATTAAAGGTGCAGTATTAAAGGTGCAGTATTAAAGGTACACTATTAAAGGTACACTATGAAAGGTGCAGTATTAAAGGTGCAGTATTAAAGGTGCAGTATTAAAGGTACAGAATTAAAGGTACACTATTAAAGGTACACTATTAAAGGTACACTGTTAAAGGTACAGTATTAAAGGTACACTATGAAATGTGCAGTATTAAAGGTACACTATTAAAGGTACAGTATTAAAGGTGCAGTATTAAAGGTACACTATTAAAGGTGCAGTATTAAAGGTGCAGTATTAAAGGTACAGTATTAAAGGTGCAGTATTAAAGGTACACTATTAAAGGTACACTATTAAAGGTGCAGTATTAAAGGTACAGTATTAAAGGTGCAGTATTAAAGGTACACTATTAAAGGTGCAATATTAAAGGTGCAGTATTAAAGGTACACTACTAAAGGTACACTATTAAAGGTGCAGTATTAAAGGTGCAGTATTAAAGGTACACTATTAAAGGTGCAATATTAAAGGTGCAGTATTAAAGGTGCAGTATTAAAGGTACACTATTAATGGTACAGTATTAAAGGTACAGTACTAAAGGTGCAGTATTAAAGGTGCAGTATTAAAGGTGCAGTATTAAAGGTACACTTTTAAAGGTGCAGTATTAAAGGTACACTATTAAAGGTGCAGTATTAAAAGTGCAGTATTAAAGGTACACTATTAAAGGTGCAGTATTAAAGGTGCAGTATTAAAGGTACACTATTAAAGGTGCAGTATTAAAGGTACACTATTAAAGGTGCAGTATTAAAGGTACAGAATTAAAGGTACACTATTAAAGGTACAGTATTAAAGGTACAGTATTAAAGGTGCAGTATTAAAGGTGCAGTATTAAAGGTACACTATTAAAGGTGCAGTATTAAAGGTACACTATTAAAGGTACAGTATTAAAGGTACAGTATTAAAGGTGCAGTATTAAAGGTGCAGTATTAAAGGTACACTATTAAAGGTGCAGTATTAAAGGTACAGTATTAAAGGTACACTATTAAAGGTACAGTATTAAAGGTACAGTATTAAAGGTGCAGTATTAAAGGTGCAGTATTAAAGGTACACTATTAAAGGTGCAGTATTAAAGGTACACTATTAAAGGTGCAGTATTAAAAGTGCAGTATTAAAGGTACACTATTAAAGGTACAGTATTAAAGGTACACTATTAAAGGTACAGTATTAAAAGTGCAGTATTAAAGGTACACTATTAAAGGTACAGTATTAAAGGTACAGTATTAAAGGTACACTATTAAAGGTACAGTATTAAAGGTGCAGTATTAAAGGTACACTATTAAAGGTACAGTATTAAAGGTGCAGTATTAAAGGTACAGTATTAAAGGTGCAGTATTAAAGGTGCAGTATTAAAGGTACAGTATTAAAGGTGCAGTATTAAAGGTGCAGTATTAAAGGTACACCATTAAAGGTACAGTATTAAAGGTACAGTATTAAAGGTACACTATTAAAGGTGCAGTATTAAAGGTGCAGTATTAAAGGTACAGTATTAAAGGTACAGTATTAAAGGTACACTATTAAAGGTACAGTATTAAAGGTGCAGTATTAAAGGTACACTATTAAAGGTACAGTATTAAAGGTGCAGTATTAAAGGTACAGTATTAAAGGTGCAGTATTAAAGGTGCAGTATTAAAGGTACAGTATTAAAGGTGCAGTATTAAAGGTGCAGTATTAAAGGTACACCATTAAAGGTGCAGTATTAAAGGTGCAGTATTAAAGGTGCAGTATTAAAGGTACACTATTAAAGTTACACTATTAAAGGTGCAGTATTAAAGGTGCACTATTAAAGGTGCAGTATTAAAGGTGCAGTATTAAAGGTACAGTATTAAAGGTACAGTATTAAAGGTACACTATTAAAGGTGCAGTATTAAAGGTGCAGTATTAAAGGTACAGTATTAAAGGTGCAGTATTAAAGGTACAGTATTAAAGGTACAGTATTAAAGGTACAGTATTAAAGGTACACTATTAAAGGTGCAGTATTAAAGGTGCAGTATTAAAGGTACAGTATTAAAGGTGCAGTTTTAAAGGTACAGTATTAAAGGTACACTATTAAAGGTACAGTATTAAAGGTGCAGTATTAAAGGTACATATTAAAGGTGCAGTATTAAAGTCACAGTATTAAAGGTGCAGTATTAAAGGTACATATTAAAGGTGCAGTATTAAAGTCACAGTATTAAAGGTGCAGTATTAAAGGTACATTATTAAAGGTGCAGTATTAAAGTCACAGTATTAAAGGTACAGTATTAAAGGTACAGTATTAAAGGTACAGTATTAAAGGTGCAGTATTAAAGGTACAGTATTAAAGGTACAGTATTAAAGGTGCACTATTAAAGGTACAGTATTAAAGGTACAGTATTAAAGGTGCAGTATTAAAGGTACAGTATTAAAGGTGCAGTATTAAAGGTACACTATGAAAGTTACAGTATTAAAGGTACAGTATTAAAGGTACACTATAAAAGGTGCAGTATTAAAGGTACACTATTAAAGGTACAGTATTAAAGGTGCAGTATTAAAGGTACACTATTAAAGGTGCAGTATTAAAGGTACACTATTAAAGGTGCAGTATTAAAGGTACAGTATTAAAGGTGCAGTATTAAAGGTGCAGTATTAAAGGTACATTATTAAAGGTGCAGTATTAAAGGTGCAGTATTTAAGGTGCAGTATTAAAGGTAAACTATTAAAGGTACAGTATTAAAGGTGCAGTATTAAAGGTGCAGTATTAAAGGTACACTATTAAAGGTGCAGTATTAAAGGTACACTATTAAAGGTACAGTATTAAAGGTGCAGTATTAAAGGTACAGTATTAAAGGTGCAGTATTAAAGGTACAGTATTAAAGGTGCAGTATTAAAGGTACATTATTAAAGGTGCAGTATTAAAGGTACACTATTAAAGGTGCAGTATTAAAGGTACACTATTAAAGGTGCAGTATTAAAGGTACAGTATTAAAGGTGCAGTATTAAAGGTACAGTATTAAAGGTGCAGTATTAAAGGTACACTATTAAAGGTGCAATATTAAAGGTACACTATTAAAGGTACACTATTAAAGGTGCAGTATTAAAGGCACAGTATTAAAGGTGCAGTATTAAAGGTACAGTATTAAAGGTACAGTATTAAAGGTGCAGTATTAAAGGCACAGTATTAAAGGTACAGAATTAAAGGTACACTATTAAAGGTACAGTATTAAAGGTACAGTATTAAAGGTGCAGTATTAAAGGTGCAGTATTAAAGGTGCAGTATTAAAGGTACACTATTAAAGGTACACTATGAAAGGTGCAGTATTAAAGGTGCAGTATTAAAGGTGCAGTATTAAAGGTACAGAATTAAAGGTACACTATTAAAGGTACACTATTAAAGGTACACTGTTAAAGGTACAGTATTAAAGGTACACTATGAAATGTGCAGTATTAAAGGTACACTATTAAAGGTACAGTATTAAAGGTGCAGTATTAAAGGTACACTATTAAAGGTGCAGTATTAAAGGTGCAGTATTAAAGGTACAGTATTAAAGGTGCAGTATTAAAGGTACACTATTAAAGGTACACTATTAAAGGTGCAGTATTAAAGGTACAGTATTAAAGGTGCAGTATTAAAGGTACACTATTAAAGGTGCAATATTAAAGGTGCAGTATTAAAGGTACACTACTAAAGGTACACTATTAAAGGTGCAGTATTAAAGGTGCAGTATTAAAGGTACACTATTAAAGGTGCAATATTAAAGGTGCAGTATTAAAGGTGCAGTATTAAAGGTATACTATTAAAGGTACAGTATTAAAGGTACAGTACTAAAGGTGCAGTATTAAAGGTGCAGTATTAAAGGTGCAGTATTAAAGGTACACTTTTAAAGGTGCAGTATTAAAGGTACACTATTAAAGGTGCAGTATTAAAAGTGCAGTATTAAAGGTACACTATTAAAGGTGCAGTATTAAAGGTGCAGTATTAAAGGTACACTATTAAAGGTGCAGTATTAAAGGTACACTATTAAAGGTGCAGTATTAAAGGTACAGAATTAAAGGTACACTATTAAAGGTACAGTATTAAAGGTACAGTATTAAAGGTGCAGTATTAAAGGTGCAGTATTAAAGGTACACTATTAAAGGTGCAGTATTAAAGGTACACTATTAAAGGTACAGTATTAAAGGTACAGTATTAAAGGTGCAGTATTAAAGGTGCAGTATTAAAGGTACACTATTAAAGGTGCAGTATTAAAGGTACAGTATTAAAGGTACACTATTAAAGGTACAGTATTAAAGGTACAGTATTAAAGGTGCAGTATTAAAGGTGCAGTATTAAAGGTACACTATTAAAGGTGCAGTATTAAAGGTACACTATTAAAGGTGCAGTATTAAAAGTGCAGTATTAAAGGTACACTATTAAAGGTACAGTATTAAAGGTACACTATTAAAGGTACAGTATTAAAAGTGCAGTATTAAAGGTACACTATTAAAGGTACAGTATTAAAGGTACAGTATTAAAGGTACACTATTAAAGGTACAGTATTAAAGGTGCAGTATTAAAGGTACACTATTAAAGGTACAGTATTAAAGGTGCAGTATTAAAGGTACAGTATTAAAGGTGCAGTATTAAAGGTGCAGTATTAAAGGTACAGTATTAAAGGTGCAGTATTAAAGGTGCAGTATTAAAGGTACACCATTAAAGGTACAGTATTAAAGGTACAGTATTAAAGGTACACTATTAAAGGTGCAGTATTAAAGGTGCAGTATTAAAGGTACAGTATTAAAGGTACAGTATTAAAGGTACACTATTAAAGGTACAGTATTAAAGGTGCAGTATTAAAGGTACACTATTAAAGGTACAGTATTAAAGGTGCAGTATTAAAGGTACAGTATTAAAGGTGCAGTATTAAAGGTGCAGTATTAAAGGTACAGTATTAAAGGTGCAGTATTAAAGGTGCAGTATTAAAGGTACACCATTAAAGGTGCAGTATTAAAGGTGCAGTATTAAAGGTGCAGTATTAAAGGTACACTATTAAAGTTACACTATTAAAGGTGCAGTATTAAAGGTGCACTATTAAAGGTGCAGTATTAAAGGTGCAGTATTAAAGGTACAGTATTAAAGGTACAGTATTAAAGGTACACTATTAAAGGTGCAGTATTAAAGGTGCAGTATTAAAGGTACAGTATTAAAGGTGCAGTATTAAAGGTACAGTATTAAAGGTACAGTATTAAAGGTACAGTATTAAAGGTACACTATTAAAGGTGCAGTATTAAAGGTGCAGTATTAAAGGTACAGTATTAAAGGTGCAGTTTTAAAGGTACAGTATTAAAGGTACACTATTAAAGGTACAGTATTAAAGGTGCAGTATTAAAGGTACATATTAAAGGTGCAGTATTAAAGTCACAGTATTAAAGGTGCAGTATTAAAGGTACATATTAAAGGTGCAGTATTAAAGTCACAGTATTAAAGGTGCAGTATTAAAGGTACATTATTAAAGGTGCAGTATTAAAGTCACAGTATTAAAGGTACAGTATTAAAGGTACAGTATTAAAGGTACAGTATTAAAGGTGCAGTATTAAAGGTACAGTATTAAAGGTACAGTATTAAAGGTGCACTATTAAAGGTACAGTATTAAAGGTACAGTATTAAAGGTGCAGTATTAAAGGTACAGTATTAAAGGTGCAGTATTAAAGGTACACTATGAAAGTTACAGTATTAAAGGTACAGTATTAAAGGTACACTATAAAAGGTGCAGTATTAAAGGTACACTATTAAAGGTACAGTATTAAAGGTGCAGTATTAAAGGTACACTATTAAAGGTGCAGTATTAAAGGTACACTATTAAAGGTGCAGTATTAAAGGTACAGTATTAAAGGTGCAGTATTAAAGGTGCAGTATTAAAGGTACATTATTAAAGGTGCAGTATTAAAGGTACAGTATTAAAGGTGCAGTATTAAAGGTACACTATTAAAGGTACAGTATTAAAGGTACAGTATTAAAGGTGCAGTATTAAAGGTACACTATTAAAGGTGCAGTATTAAAGGTACACTATTAAAGGTACAGTATTAAAGGTGCAGTATTAAAGGTACAGTATTAAAGGTGCACTATTAAAGGTACAGTATTAAAGGTGCAGTATTAAAGGTACAGTATTAAAGGTGCAGTATTAAAGGTACACTATTAAAGGTACAGTATTAAAGGTACACTATTAAAGGTGCAGTATTAAAGGTACAGTATTAAAGGTGCAGTATTAAAGGTACAGTATTAAAGGTGCAGTATTAAAGGTGCAGTATTAAAGGTACACTATTAAAGGTGCAGTATTAAAGGTACACTATTAAAGGTGCAGTATTAAAGGTGTAGTATTAAAGGTACAGTATTAAAGGTACAGTATTAAAGGTACAGTATTAAAGGTGCAGTATTAAAGGTACATTATTAAAGGTGCAGAATTAAAGGTACAGTATTAAAGGTGCAGTATTAAAGGTACACTATTAAAGGTACACTATTAAAGGTACAGTATTAAAGGTGCAGTATTAAAGGTACAGTATTAAAGGTGCAGTATTAAAGGTACAGTATTAAAGGTACAGTATTAAAGGTACAGTATTAAAGGTGCAGTATTAAAGGTACAGTATTAAAGGTGCAGTATTAAAGGTACAGTATTAAAGGTACAGTATTAAAGGTGCAGTATTAAAGGTACATTATTAAAGGTACAGTATTAAAGGTGCAGTATTAAAGGTACAGTATTAAAGGTGCAGTATTAAAGGTACACTATTAAAGGTACACTATTAAAGGTACAGTATTAAAGGTGCAGTATTAAAGGTACAGTATTAAAGGTGCAGTATTAAAGGTGCAGTATTAAAGGTACACTATTAAAGGTGCAGTATTAAAGGTACACTATTAAAGGTGCAGTATCTGATTGTTTTTCATTCCTTACCTCTACAGATAACCTAGAAATGTAAAAATATAAATAAATAGAAATCTTAAGTTGTGGGTTTATGAAGTGTTTTAAAATTAAAGGTGAAGTATTAAAGGAGCAGTGCATGATTTTTTTATTTACTTACTTCTGTAACATGCCTGGAAATATGTGGAAGTGGAAATAAAGTCATGGCCTTAAGTTCGTGGCCAAACGTTTATTAAGTTGCTTAGAAATGAAGAAAACAGACTTCTGCTCAGGAATGCCTGAAACACAGCCTTTAATTCCACCTTCTGTGATGGAGAACATCAGACTGCTGAGAGCTCAGATCAAATCAATGTGTCCTGTTAAAGCCATAAAAAGACGTGTGTCCTGATATAAGCCAGTTCCTCAGTCAATATTTTTAAATATTAAATAAATAAATAAAATCAGATAGTGAACAACATTGTGAGTAGTATATTGATCAGATTAGGAATCCAGCAGAGATGAAATGAAACACAGTTAAATATTTTAATGTTGTAGTTTGTAATGTTTGTAGGATTTCCTGCAGTGAATGGTGGAAAGAGAAAGTAAGCCATTAAGATATGACTATTTTATGCCATTAATAATGGCTTGATTTAAAAAATGCTGTTTTATTTCTTAGGATTATTCATGGCTGAAGGTGGATTAGTGACTACTTACAACTTGCTGCTGGTGTGAATGTGTGTGTACACAGTGCCGTGTGATGAACTGCCATCCCATTCAGGGTGTATTCCTGACCTCACACCCAGTATTCCCAGGATAGACTCTGGATCCACTGCAGTTCTGACCAGTATAAAGCGCTTAATGAAGATTAATGAATGACTGGCTGAGTGATTGAATGAATGACTGACTGAATGAATGAATGAATGAATGAATGACTGAAAGAATGACTGAATGAATGAGTGACTGAATGAATGAATGACTGACTGACTGAATGAATGAATGACTAAATGGATGACTGAATGAATGAGTGACTGAACGAATGAATGAATGAATGAATGAATGAATGACTGAATGAATGAATGAATGAATGAATGAATGAATGACTAAATGGATGAATGATTGAATGAATGACTGACTGAATGAATGAATGAATGAATGACTGAATGAATGAATGAATGAATGAATGAATGACTGACTGAATGACTGACTGGATGAATGAATGAATGACTGACTGACTAAATGAATGACTGACTGACTGACTGAAAGAATGATTGAATGAATGAGTGACTGAATGAATAAATGAATGAATGAATGAGTGAATGAATGAATGACTGACTGACTAAATGAATGACTGACTGACTGACTGACTGACTGAAAGAATGATTGAATGAATGAGTGACTGAATGAATAAATGAATGAATGAATGAGTAAATGAATGAATGACTGACTGAATGACTGACTGGATGAATGAATGAATGACTGACTGACTGACTGAAAGAATGATTGAATGAATGAGTGACTGAATGAATGAATGAATGAATGAATGAATGAATGAATGAGAAAAAAAAGGAATGGACTGTCAGTCAGACTTCTAAGTTTTCTTCGGGAGCTCAGTGTGTGATATACAACAGAAAGAAACGGATAAAAGCCCAAAGAATTTTTAAATCATTTCATAAAGAAGTTATTGAATGATTATTTCTTTCTGTATTGGTTGAAGCTGTTGTATATGTAGAAATAAAAAATGTTTTTGGAGATGCTGGGTGTACGAGGATGGTACAGCAGGACGGCAAGTTTTCCTCTGGACAGTGCTGCCCCCTGCTGGTCAGGAGCTCCATCTGTTACACAGGGCACACACTCTGACCTGTAATGTGTCTCATGTGAGAAAATGAATACTGTGGATTGTACAGCAGAAACACAACCATACCCAGTACTGACTGTCTTTCAAATAAAATCAACAAGAATACAAATATATACAGTAGGATTACAATAGAAATGTAATAAAAATAGAATTACTGTACGAGTGGGAAAGGGAATTGAATGGAATGCATTGTGCTGGTGCCACATTTTTGGATAAATGCAGACTTGAGCAGTATAATGAGTTCATATAGCATATAGTCATAGTATAAATAATACTTTAAGCATTTGTTTTATTAGTATACAAATAAGGGAACAGGAAGCAAGACTGTGCTTTTTATTTTTAGTAGGAGACGTTACAACCAGCCACTAACGATGTGTTTATAATTATTATCGAGTTCCAGTTATTAGTCATGTTTAGTGCTTGTTTAATTAGGTTTAATCCAAATCTGAATTACTCAAAAACAGTCTATAAATAAGATAAATGTAATTTTATTTTAATCATAATAATAATAATAATAATAATAATAATAATAATAATAATAATAATAATAATAATAATAAAGGTTTCTGGAGAGCAAAGTTCAGAAATAAAAATCCTTATAATGACAATCAATGAGCTGAAGTATCTTTTGGTGGTTGGATTATGTTTAAAAAATAGTGTGTGTGTATGTGTGTGTGTGTGTGTGTATGTGTGTGTGTGTGTGTATGTGTGTGTGTGTGTGTGTGAGCTGTTTCAAACTGTAATGAAACATGACTAAAGAATGTTGTAGGTTTTTTTTTTTTTTTTTTTAATTAAAATGTAGTAAATTTTGCAGCTGCCTCTTTTTTCTGGAAAAATCTTAAGGGGTAAACGTTTTCTCATATAAGCTCATTAAATCATCTTCCTCGTAATGTTTATTGTTCATGCCTCTGACACTGGAGACTCTTTCCAAAAAAGATAATATTAATAAACGTCTTCTCACGCAGAAACGTCATCATATCAGATCCATACAGGTCTCTGAGTAAGTTGTTACTATACACTATATTGCCAAAAGTTTTGGGACACCCCTCCAAATCATTGAATTCAGGTGTTGTTTTTCAGGAGTTGGGCTTGGCCTTTGCTTAATGTTTCAGACATTTTGGAAAAATTTCATGCTCCCAACTTTGTGGGAACAGTTTGGGGATGACCCCTTCCTGTTCCAACATGACTGCACACCAGTGCACAAAGCAAGGTCCATACATGGATGAGAGAGTTTGGTGTGGAGGAACTTGACTGACCTGCACAGAGTCTTGAACTCAACCTGATAGAACGCCTTTGGGATGAGACTGTGAGACAGACCTTCTCATCCAGCATCAGTGCCTGACCTCACAAATGCGCTTCTTGTGGAATGGTCAAAAATTCCCATAAACACACTCCTAAACCTTGTAGAAAGCCGACCAGAAGAGGTGAAGCTGTTATAGCTGCAAAGGGCGGGACAACTCCATATTATATTCATGTCCCAAAACTTTTGGCAATATAGTGTAGCAACAGAAACGTATTGGAATATGTGATTATAGATTGACCGATCAGGATTGGGAGTGGTTTATCATGAAAATTCCTCAAATATTATGATATTTATTTTACACATACCTGATGTGCTGATTTAGACAAAATGACACTAATTACTGCCTGATTTCCGAACTTGTCATTAACCTACAAGCTATTACAGATATGAAAATGACTGACACGTATTTCAGCACACGGAAAGAGTGTTTGAGTTGAGTCTTGAGTTTTTTTCCCCCTGCTCTTATCTCAGCCTCCCTGTGCAGAGGGGGCCTCTTGTTTACAGAAGAGGCCCTCGGTGTTCCCATGTCTAGCCCAAGGCTGTTGGTTTAGATCCACATCCCATTCTTCAGATACCTCTGGCATTGTATCATGCAGCCAGCTCGTGCTGTGCATCTGTTCAAGCAGGCCGGCGGGATCCTGCAAACGCCTTTCACACCGAGTCGACGTCAAATGTGCAGCTCGCTCAGATTCATTCAGCAAAAGGAGAAAAGTCAGTAAACATGAAACAGAGCATTACAGACTAATTTCCATTCAGCACAAAATGTGGTCATGTGGATTAATCGTGGAATCAGACGAGATTATTGTCTGTTTGTAACTTTTTCCAGCATGGAGCTGAGAAAAAATAACACATTCAAGCTCTTATAAAATGCATACACCCCACTCCTGAGCTCCCAGTGTTTGCCAGTTTCCAGTATGACCACTGCCTCTACCCCTGGTAGTCTCGTCGCTTGGTGGTGCTCACTGATACTGTGGATGGTTCTGTGTGGACTGCCTGTGACCCAGGAGACAGCCATGGACAGAGCCACTTGGGGACTTTCACACGGTCACAGACCTACCATTACATCTGTCAGCTTGTGACAGCAAAGAATTAGTGTCTATAATGACCTCAGAAACTACACTGACCTAATATTTCCTCATGGGCCATTGATTGCTGTTATAGAAAGGACATTAATCAGTTACAGTTACATTCTTTACTGTCCAGTGTCACCTAAATGAGGATGAGGTTCCCTTCTGAGCCTGGTTCCTCTCAAGGTTTCTTCCTCATATCATCTCAGGGAGTTTTACCTTGCCACCGTTGCCACAGGCTTGCTCATTAGGGATAAAATAAAATAAATTAAGGATAAAATAGTTTAATAATTTAATAATTGAATTTAATTTATTTATTTTTTCCCCTTCTCCTTTCTCTGCTTATCTTCTTATGTAAAGCTGCTTTGAGACAATGTCCATTGTAAAAGGCACTATACAAATAAAATTGAATCGAATTGAACTGAATTGAATTTGGGTTCTTTATTTCTATTATTCTGAATAGTTTAAAGGTGCATTACGGAATTTTTTTTCAATAAGTTGAGTTCATAATAATTCCCGCCCATGTTTGCGAAGCCCTGCCCCCAGGATCTAAGGTGGTCTGTAGAGTTTCTATATCTCTGTATTAACATGCATTCAAATATTAAAGGTGCACTACCTGATTTTTTTATTCCTCATCTCTATATGTAACCTAGATCTATATAGATGTAGAAATAAATAAATAAGTCGTGGGTTTAGCAAAACTGTATTAGGTGACTGAGAAAGTAAGAAAAAGGATTTCTGGTCCAGAAGGCTTGTTTGTGTTTAAATATTAAAAGTGCAGTGCAGTGCAAACCCCCCCATTCCTGACATCTACTGAAAATATGTAGAAATAGAAATAAAGAAAAAAATAGAAAAACAATCTATGGTTTAAGTTTTATGAAGTTGCTGGTTAATGTATAAAAATTAAAGGTGAAGTCTTAAAGGTGCAGTATGTGATTTTTTTTTTTATTCCTAACTTCTGTGGGTTGCCTGGAAATATGTAGAAGTAGAAATAACTTTCAAAACAAAACAAAACAATGGTCGTGACCCTAACGAATGTTTATTACGTTGCTAAGAAATTAAGAAAACAGACTTCTGCTCCATAATACTTGCTCATGTTTGGAGTATTAAAGATGCAGTACATATTTTTCTTCCCTTCCTTACTTCTCCCTGGAAATATTTAGAAGTAGAAATAAATTAAATTGAAAAAAAAAAATTTTTGGGCCTTAGCAAAAGTGTATTAAGTTGCTAGGAAAAAGAAATTAGCATACAGACTCTCAATATTTTAGATGTGTTCTGGACCTGAACCTTTCTGGACCTTTCTCAGAGAGTTAATACACTTCTGCTTAGACCACGACTTACAAATCCACTAACAAATGCTCAAATTCTGATTGGTCAAAAGTTGATCGGTAATTTCCTGTAAAGTCAAATGAATACATCCCTTAGTTTGTTTTTATCCCATAAACCACATTGATGAGAAACAGGATTAACCAATCAGGATCAAGCATTTCAGCCGTTTCTTATTGAATGCCAGCTGTGAATTTCTGTTTACAGGAAATACAATAGGAAATTTTCCTCTTTTACCAGCAGCTTATTTGGATAATTTATAAGTGTATACCTCACCCTGGCACCTATTTAGCATATTTCCTCATCCCACCTCTAAAATTAATTCCAGGCAACACCACAAAGTCCAGTTTGCTCGCTGTTACTGTCATTCAGCTTACTCTCTGGTTACAGAAGCACCCTGTTAGTATACACAGATCTAACAGACTGGAAAAAAAAACCCTTCCAAGTGCATGATTTTCTTCTCAGAACCATTTTTCCTTGAAGAAAAAAACCACAACAGTAAATTAAAATCTTGCACCACAGCAGGGTTTAGTAGCGTTTTTGGTTTTAGATGTAGCCTGGATGATGTTTTTGGATGAAACTTTTAACCACTGGATGCTTTTATGGCTGTTTTCACTGTGTTCTTCACTAAGCAGTAATCAGATCTGTTATTTAGCACATACAGGCTTTAACATGGATCCAGAACATTCACTTCAAACCACTGCAATATGATAGAATAGGAATACATTTTATTTCTTCAGGTTTTTAGACGCTCAAGGTCACTTTAAAAGCAAGTTATAAAAGATGATGAGATGAACGAGTGACATATTTGAAAGAAGAAGAGAGTCTGAGATGCTAACACAAACAGCTTTTGTGCTAATCATATTTTGAAGCAGTGGTGCTGAAGTTTCTTCCACTAGAAGACTTGCTAATAGTCTAATTAGCAATCAAATACAAAAAAGTTTCATCAGTCCAAACATGCTCAGTGTCTGATGTTCGCGTCTTTACTTTTGCACTAGAGCTGAAGCAGATAATAATATCAGCTAATTACAGCTGTTAGCTTAGCATCTCAGGCACACCGCATGTCTACATCTTAACTTTTACCTCAGTATTTATCTTGTATCGACTTGTTTATGCAGTTTATAACACTACATTTAAAAAACAGGCAAAAGGACATCACAGGGTTCAGTCCTAAGAAATCAGTCCTAGCTTGATGTTTTTCAGCTTGTTGTTACTTTACAGGTTGAGATTTAAAGGTGGAATTGAAATACTTATGTATTTTTATTTTTTGATTAAACCATTTAAGCTTTTTTTGGAGCCAAAATACTCTCAAGCAAATGTGTAATAAGAGAAGCACAAAGTTTATGATGCTAAACTACTAGCTTTCCTCATTTTGGTAGCTACATTAGCATCAGAGCCTCGTAGCCAAAGCACAAAACTAAAAAAAGTGGCTTGGCTTTTCCCATTTAGCTTTTTTCTTTTTTTTTTTTTTTTACATGAAAATGCTAATAAAACACGGACAGGTAAAGCCTGAAACGTGGCATAATGCCTAAATCATCAGCGCTTTTTTTGTACAATTCAGCTTGTAATTCTCAAATTTCAAGATGGCTGCCTCCATGACATTTCAATGTTAAGTTTTGCTCATGTTTATAAAGGAAATTAAGTCTCACTGTGTCTTACACCGCATCATGACATCTCTTATCTAATGTCAGAAGGATATTTCTAGAAAAACTGTTCAGAGGAGACGTCCCTCAGCTGCTTGTTAGCAACATTAGCTTCATATTTTCGAAACAAAACAAAGGAAGGAAACTTCTGTCCTGGCCAAATGTTCAAAATGCTGTTTTTATGCGATTTATTTGAACCCCTTGTGTATTATATTTTGTTCATACAAATCTAATGTAGAGTTGGGTGCAAAAGTTTCTGCCCCCTTGCTCTTATCTATGCTTTTGTCTATGAAACAGAATTTAGTGTTCAGCCATTAGAACATGTACAGTAACTCGAGTTCAGGTGTGTATGCCTCTGAGTTTAGGTATTTAAGTATCCAATGATTTAAAATGCTCATTTTCTTACCTCTTATTTTATTCATGACAGTTTGCGTCACAATTCTGTGAGCAATTGAGTTAAGAACTGATGAGAAAAAAGCTCTCGTGAGACCCGATACAAAAAAGAGAAAAGGATAAAAAGATAATTAAGTGGATTCAAGGGAAAATGGACAAAACTGACAGACAAAGAGATAAACATCCATCATCCATCCATCCATCCAATTATCCTTCCATCATTTATTCCTCCATCCATCCATCCATCCATCCATCCATCCAAATCCATCCAATTACCCACCCACCCATCCATCCATCCACCCACCTATCATCCATCCATCCATCCATCCATCCATCCATCCATCTATCCATCCATCCTTCCATTTTCTTCACACAGGGTCATGGGGACCATGTCTATCCCAGGGGACTCGAGGCACAAGGCAGGGGACACCCTGGACGGGGTGCCAACCAATCACAGGGCACGATTGCACACACACACACAAACACACACACACACACACACTATGGACAATATAGAGATGCCAATCTCTAAATTGCAAGTCTTCAGACCGGGGAGGAAACCATTGTACCTGTGAAAACAGGCACTAAATCACAGAAATCGAATCCACAACCCCCTAAAGCACCATGCAGACAACAGAAACATAATATAATACAGCAGGAGATTTAGGTCCATCATTGCTGTATATGTCTTGTTGCTGTACACACGTTTTATCTATACATTCAGGATTTATTCAGCTGACGCTGACAGAACAAACACAAGCTAAGAGGATTATTGTCTGTTTCCCTTTTTTACATCAAAATGATAAAAGTATCTGTGTGTGATTAGGATGTCTGTTTCAGCATCATTTGTATTCCGTCTCCTCTGTGCCATGATTTAATGAGCCTAATCCCCATCCTCTCCTCGACTGTGACCGTTCCCCTGGGTATTTCCTTTGCCATATCCGTCTGCCACACACACACACACACACACACACGCACTGATGTGTCTGATTGAAGGGGGTGGACCCCTATCATGGACACAGCACTCGGAGCACTTTATTGTGATTAGATTGAGCAACCAGGGCTCATAAAGAGGACGCTGAACCACAGAGAAAGTACTCCTGTTATGATGAGGTAAGAAAATCTTTCTTTGTTTATTATGGATAAATCGAGTGTTGCTATGAAATGTAGGCGCTTTCTAAATGTTCATATCATACAGATTAATAATGGTCTGGTTCGTAGTGGGATTATTGAATGATATCGAATGCCTTTCATTTTCTGTTTCTAAAGAATAAATGTTAAATTCTGAGGGGGGTACAAACTTTTGCACTCAGCTGTATTTAAGACCGGCGTTAATTAGGAGATCATGAGCAAAGCTTTATGCAAATGTTTTACTTATAGCTGAACAAAGTAAACAGCAGCATTCAGTTCCTTTATTTAGAGCTGTTGAGCAGATGCAAATGTTTTTTATCTTGTAGAAAATAAATAAATAAATACTATTAATTTGATTAAATTAAAATAAATAAATAAATTATGATAATTATATTATTATATATTATAGATGGCATATACATTTATTTATTTGTTTTATAATATTATATTTATTATAATATTTAAGCTCAACTGTTTGTGTACATCGTTGTTCTGTTTTTGAAGGAAATTGAGGTGCATTTCCGTTATAGGTGCATATTTCAATAACTTTTCTGGGGGGCACAAACTTTTGCACTCAACTCCCCATTTAAAATGGCACCAGGCCCAAATTCTGGAAACAGAGGATTATCAAGGGATTATTTTGATGCAGTGTTTGTGCAGAAAGACAACGTTTGGGATTACGTTGGTGTTTACTTTATAGATCACCGGTGGTTGATTGACGACGAGGAGCTTAAGAAAGGCAGAAAACCAGACGTTGAAGCAGCTGTGCTTATGCATGTGCTCGTGCTGGTGCTTGCGCGAGGTGCGAGACGTGAGGCGTGTGTTGTCAGAGATGCTTTGAAGCGTACAGTGATTGTCTATCTATCAGCTCATCCTTGGCCTCAGGTGTACAGTGTTCTTGTTATTAAACCGCACAAAACACAAGGCTGCCAATTCAATTAGTAGCACGTTCTCTCCCGGCAAGCTGTGCTGCTACTATTTGCTCCAGACAGTGAACATAACCACTCACAGCCACCTCACAAACAAATCCTTCTGATTATATTCAGTTTTGGCTGCAGGTAAACAAATTTCTGAGAATTATTAGCAGGTGTTTATGAGAGTATGGAAGATATTTCAAATCATATAATAGCATAAATTCATAAATAATTCCCTAAAGCATTTAGAATTTTAGTGGTTGAAGATAACGGCTTCAAATTTTATTACAATAATAATAATTGTTTTTTTGGATCTTTTCTATGAATATATAGCGCCCCTAGTTGACTAGATAAAAACAGAAATACTTATGAAACACTACAGATTCTTAAAGTCCTGAGTGTCTACTTTCACATGAGCTTCATATTAACCTCCACTGTGGAGTGAGACATGACAAAGACTCAGTGCTGAACATGGACATAACCAAAAGAAAAGAAAACATTTTTTGGTCTCTGGGATAAAGATTCAAAGATGTAGTCATTTCTGATATCACAAACTCTCCATCCATCCATCCATCCATCCATCCATCCATCTATTCATTCATCATCCATCTGTCTGTCCATTCAACCATCTGTCCATCCATCCATCCGTCCATCCATCCGTCTGTCCGTCCATCCATCCGTGCCTCTGTCCATCTGTCTGTCCGTCCATCCATCCATCCATCCGTCTGTCCGTTCATCCATCCGTGCCTCTGTCCATCTGTCTGTCTGTCCATCCATCCATCCATCCATCCATCCATCCATCCATCCATCCATCCATCCATCTATTCATTCATCATCCATCCCTCCATCCACCCATCCATCAACCCACCCACACATCCATCCACCCACCCACCCATCCATCCATCCATCCAACCATTTTCTGCACACAGGGTCACGGGGTGTGTGGAGTTTATTCCAGGGGACCCGAGGCACAAGGCAGGGGACACCCTGGAATCTATTCATTCATCATCCATCCATCCATCCATCCATCCATCCATGTGAAGTTACCACATTGAATCTGATATCACATAAAATCAAGGACATAAATAGTTTGATATTTGCGATAAAACATTAAATCTGAGATGAAAAGATACGATACGACTCGATATAGAAGCCTCTGAATGGTGATGGATTATTTACACAGAATATTAACTGCTCCCAAACATATTTGAGTGTTTTGTTCTTTTTTTGTGGAAAATTACTTGAATTGGTGAAATTTAAAGCACAGGATTCTTCTTTTAAACTCCTACCAGTGAAGACACATGTGTAACAACTTTCTATGATAGCTGTATTCATGTTCCATACACGTGTACAGAAGAGAGATTTGGCTGAATGCGTGTTGACGTGATGACGTCACATGACATGTCTTAGCCCAAATCTGTTGTAATTTTGAACAATTACAATCTCCCGTGAATATTGCTTGATTTTGTGTTCATTTCTGTGATTGCAAAATGATTGTGAAATCCTGGTGGGATTTAGAAATAACACTTTCACGTTTCATGTTCATCCAACTCACCTGCTTTACAGCTCTAACACACCTGCTTCCTGTTAGCTGATTAGTCCGTTTATTTAAAGAGTGCAAAGTTCTTCATCTCATTTTGAGTCACAATTCTGAGAACTTTTCCTTCTTTGTCTTCTGGCTCCGATCGTTTCCTTCTGCTTTTCCTTCTGCTTTTGATCCAGTTTTTCCCTGTATTGTGCTGTTTACATTATTATCTGCTTCTTTCTGCATAGCATTTCTGGCTACAAGCTTCAGAAATCTATCTATCTATCTATCTATCTATCTATCTATCTATCTATCTGTCTGTCTGTCTGTCTGTCTGTCTGTCTGTCTGTCTATCAGGTTGTTCAGGTTGAATTTTTGAAAATAACAATAAAAAGAAAAATAACTATGTAATCCTATCACCATGGAGACATACTGTATGAGGTAAATATCCTCTATGCTAGATAAATAAACAAGATTTAGGGTTCTGGAACAACTGAAGAACCTTCTAACCTCTAACCACTTAGAACATGTACACACACACACACACACATATTAACAGCAGCTCTCTCAGTGGCCTAGTCTAATCACTTGTGTTTTTTTTTAATCTGAATTCTCCTTCCTGAAGCATCATTTAAAGAGTGATTTTTCATTTTCGTTAACAGATACGCTGCTAACAAGCTCTTAATCTGCCGCCGCGTCCGCCTCGGTTTAGACTCTGAAGAAGACGCAAGGTGTGTTTGTGTGTGTGTGTGTGTGTGTGTGTGTGTAAAAGCGTGTGTGTTGAATAGAACCGAAAGAAAGTCACCTTGTATGATTGTCCTGTGTGGCAGGAAGTGGATGTTGGAAATGTCCACATGACCTGGCGACAGCTATTGTAGCGTTGTGTTTACCGTGGATACGAACGGAATCAGGGCTGTAATTAAACAGATGTTATCAGGCTGTTATCAGGACCAAGTGGCAGTTTAGCAGGTTCACTTTATTTGCATGGGCACGAGTACAGCACTCAGACGTTACCGTTAAAGGAGAAGTCTTTCACTTCCTGTGTGTTGGCTGTAATTTGGATTTTGCTTTGGATTGGGAAAGAACGAGCTTGGATTAATCTAAGCATGACAGAGGTTGCTGATGTCCTTGTTTTCTCAACTGGACTCGCATTAAGGCGTTTAAGATGTTTCTAGCTTATTTCACAATAGTGCATTAGCTTATGCGGACAAAATGCAGTAACTGCTAAATGCCTACGCAAATGAATACGGTTTAAAACTCTCAGCTTTTGGAAAATAATCAACAACAGACTGGTGTAATGCAACCAAGTCAGTGTAAGCACCCAAAGTGGATTATTTCCTTATAACAGGATGTCCCAAAGTGTCTTATTCCTCTTATACCACACATGACTTCAATTTATTAATAAATGACGTGATACTTTTTTTTTATCCATTTAGAGTTGCATGCAATGTTTCATACAAGAAGTTTCTCTTATCACTTACATTTACATTCATGGCATTTGGTAGACGCCCTTATCCAGAGTGACTTATTTATCTGATTTTTTCAATTGAGGGTTAAGGGTCTTGCTCAGGGGCCCAGCAGTGGCATATTGTTGGACCTGGGATTAAGGTTTATAAGACAACCTTCTAATAAACAAACAAACAAACAAACAAACAAAGATTGTCATATTACAGAGACAAAGAAAACAACAAATCTCTAACTACTCTGTCTTAAAAACTTTAGTGCTGACACTGGAGACTCCTTCCATAAACTCCTTCTTTGCTAAATATCACATTTTCATGTAAATATCATATGATATTTAACAAAGATATATAGTTTATTATGTAATGCATTTATTTATTATTTATACAGTTATTTGTTATTTATACAGTTTATTATGTAGTGCATCCATGTTGTTATATAATGTTATTCACAAAGATTTGTAGTTAAATTAATATCCAAACTGCTCTTCTGGACAATTAATCACACCTACTGACCAACCAGAGTAAAGAATTCAGCCAAATTACTCTTTCACATATTGTAGATGTTATACAGTACATCCTATACAGTGAAGTAATAAGTCAATTATATGTGTCTGTGTGTATTTCTGTAAACGCACTGTAAATAACATCCAAGGAGTAAAAAAAAAACAGGAAACGCTAAGTGACTTAAATTGAATTGTGATTTGCCATCTGCCCCACAGCACTCCGAATTACTGCCCTGCTCTCTGTAGGAGGCCTCCATCTACATTTAAACAACATTAGAGTTAGTGATCTAAACGTACCAGAGACCAGATGCAGTTTATCTAATCCTAAACCTTGATGTTTTTATTGAATCTATAAGGACGTGTGTGTGTGTGTGTGTGTGTGTGTGTGTGTGTGCATTTCCATTTACGGCATTCAGTAGATGCTCTTATCTACAGCGACTTAAAAATTTACCAGAAGTAGGCTTCACACTGTAACCTGTATAATGTCAAACTCTGCTTCTGACACACCTCTTCCTGAATTAATCCCTGGATTTTTGTATGTTCCTATGTCTAGTGTTTGTCTTGTGATACCTGCTCTCTTGGTGTTCCTCATTATGTTTCCATACTCCATGTTTCACATCCATATTCATATCATATCTAGACTTTTTTGTAGTTTACATTTGTTTGTGTTTCACTTGCTAATAAATCACTTTCACTTGCATCTGACTCCAAATTCCCCAACTATACAATCCAATTTTACCAGAAAAATGGGTTTGGTTGTGTTCATGTCGATGATTCAATGTCTTTGTCATGTCTCACTCCACAGTGGAGGTTAATATGAAGCTCATATGAAAGTAGACGCTCAGGACTTTAAGAATTTGTAGTGTTTCAGAAATATTTTTGTTTCTCTTTAGCCTACTAGAGGTCAATATACTCGCAGAAAAGTTCCAATAAACAAAAATGGATAGTTTTATTCCACACAAATGTTTATATCTTCAGTGTAAATGTTGATATCAAATCCATTTCTCCTCTCTGAGATGCTCCAAGTGCCTGTTCATCTAAAAAGCAGCTCAGATTTGATCTGTATCCAGTAAAATTCAGTGAACACACACATCTGCCTTAAAGAGAGAGTTTACCTGAAGAATTAGCTTACAGAAATGTTTACACTGATGAAGTGGAAGATATATTTCTGGGTTCTGGATTATTAATATAATTTTGTAAAGGTATTTTGTTCAAAAAACAAAACTTGGAGTAAGAAAATAGCTTGTATAGATCTTAGTAGTTTATTAAAACAATATATACATTCAATTTCCTTACATTTTCTACTTTTTAAATAAAACTTAGCTTTACCTAGGCTTTAAAATCCTGTTGCATATTTAATAAGATGTGCTGCATCTAGAATAAACCCTGTATTGGACATCCATCATCTTTACTGCTTCAGTCCACAGTGTGAATGAACTCTTGAATCTGATTGGTCAGGAGGTGTTGTTTTCATTGCATTGAATTGAATGCATCTGTTCTAATATTTTATTGTTTCTACAGCTAATGTACATGCATGGGAACTTGTATAGCAACTGCTGCACTTGAATCGGTTTAAAGCACATGTATTCATTTGTATTCATTCACGTTTTCGGTGAAAATAGATTTATTGAACATTTTCCAAGTCTTTTTCAGCCTAGAGTCTCGTGTGCTTGAGTAACAGACCAAAGTACACTTACACGAAACGTTACAATAACCGATAAATTCCTAAGGTTTGTTGTAACTGTAGAGGTTAAATGACAGGAAGGAGGGCTCAGTTAATTGCCCTGGAGGCATGTTTTGTACTTAATCTCATAAATTTAACATCTGACAGCTGCTGCACACTGCATGGTTGATGTGGCCTGAATGATCCACGTTTGTACTTCTGTGTGAACTTGTTGAGGGAATGAGAAGCAGACTGTGAAAATATGAGCGTGCATCTGTGTGTATGTGTTTTGATGCAACATTACATAAGTCATCCTATCATGGCCCACGCCTGCGACTGCCATAAGCAGAAGGAATTCGCTTCACTTTCCATGCGTTTGCTGAGCAAGTCATGGCAGGCGAGACTACAGCGTGTTCATCAGTTTAATGAGTGCCAGGTCTTTAAGAAAACCTGTTCAGGGGTGCCAATAATTTTGAAGCTGAACATCTGGCCATTTCGTGTGGCTTGAGGGTCAGGATTTTATGTGGATAGGTATCATGTACGGAAATGTATGTGCACCCTTCAGCTGCTGATGGATTAAAGCACTTCTGAAGCTTTCAGATTATTATTGTTATTATTATTATTTTTATTATTATTATTATTATTGTAGGAACATGAAATACAGATAATGCATCTGTCTGTCCAAGCTACATTCAACAACCAAAACTCCTCCCATTTTAATTCCTTGATTCATGATCTATTATGGACCTTAGTTCATATCTGTTTGGAGTTTTGTTTCTTCTTCCCATCTCCATGTACGTTGCCTCCCACCTTCTAAAAACTCCCACCTTCTAAAAATCTTAGAAGGCGGACTAGATTGCATCTAGATGTGAATGAGCAAGTATGCATGATATGTATTCATGGTGCTCTGGTTATCCAGGAGATAAGCTCTGGATTCAACACAACTCTAAACAAGATACGTGCATTCAGCTGCTCAACTGCACCATCATGTAATCATCCAATCAGCTAATCATACAGATCCAGTTCAAGAGGTTCAGGTTACGTTCACACATTTTTGGTGCTAGTTTGACTGTTTCAGAAACTTTGGATCTCTTTAGATTGTCTAAGGTTTACAGAGAATGGTGTAAAACCCCCAAAACATCCAGGGAGGTTCAGATCTTCAGGTGGAAATGCCTTGTTGATGAGACAGGGTCTCATGAGACAGGGTCCAGATTGGTTTGTGCTCACAGGAAGGTTACTGTATTTCAAATAGCTACTCTTGATAACTGTGGTGAGCAGAAAAGCATCTCACAACAAACCAAACTTTGAGCTGTGGGATGTGTTAGTTAGCTTTGTGGTTAAGGTGTAAGACTACTGATTTGAAGATTGTCAGTTTGAATCCAAGGTCCACCAACCTGCTCACTGCTGAGCCCCTGAGCCAGGCCCTTAATGCTCAGTGGTAGAAAATGAGGTATGATTTTAAGTCACTCTGGATAAAGGAGTCTGTGAAATGCCTGAAATGTAAATGTAAAAGACATGGATGAGCTACAATAGAAGAAAAACACACCAGGTTCCACTCCTGACAGCCAAGAACAGCAATCTGATGCTATACCAGGCAAAGGATCACCCAAACTAGACAGATGAAGATGTTGCATTGCTTCCTCCTGACTTAAATCTCATACATAATGAGATTATAATGAGCAATGGGCATTGTATCTTTGTTGTTTATGTGCTCACATATTTATAAAGATGAGCCAGATGAGTCTCCTCACTTCCTACAGCTCAAGACCTGCTGATCATATCATCCTGCAAGCTGGTCATAGTGTCCTTGTCCAGTGTATCTCCCTCCTACTGAACCATGCTGTTTTAACCAGAATTCCTCTGCAGTCTTGCAACAAATCTAGAGAACTTCAAGCTCAGCGCAGTAAAAAAGCAGTAAAAAAGATAACAGAAACTACAAATAATGACACACATCTGCGCTGTCTGAAATGTCAGCAACTAATTACACTGAAATGAAATTTCAGACGCAGCTTGGGCAATCAAGTGCAAGTCGTTAATATATCTACAGTATGGAGATGTGTGGACACACAGACTGGTTCAACTACAAGACCTTGGAGACTGGCTGGAGAGCACCCAAAAAAGGTTTCTAAGAAAACATAGACATCATCCAGTTGGCTGGAAAAGCTGGTGAGAGCTGAACAATGGGGTTTGAGTATCAAATACATGTTCAGAAAATATTCACTAATAATATCAGATCAGCCTTTCAGAATAACACAGCTCTTACATTCTTCAGCTTTGTGAGCATTGCTATTGTTAGTGCACTTCTTTAAGCTTCTCTGAACATGAATATGTGAGCTATGAAGGCTAATAATGGCATAAATGCTAGTCATGTGCATTCATGAGTGTTTTTTATTTCCACGACATCTTCAAGACTGGAGTGCATACTTCGTGGTTTACTGTTGTGCACTAGCTCTAATGCATTATGGTTTCTATAGCAACAGCAAACTCATAGGGATTTGTATGGTGTACGTGCCTCATGCTTGTATTGAAAGAAATGTAAACGTAGATATAGATGAATTCTTCTGGATAGAGATATTTATTTGTCGTTAAGGGAAGGAGTCTCCAGTGTCAGTGCTTCCTAACAGTTAGAGGTGCAGCTGAAACTTCTACAGTGGGCGTATTTTGCACAACTCCAAATGACTGTATTTACAACCATAGAAAGGTTGTTGTCGTTATTTATAATGATTTATAATCACACTCTCCGGTGTTTATAATGATTTATGTTGTTTATGACGATTTATTATCCCACTCTCCAGTGTTTATAGTGATTTATAATCACAGTCTCCAGTGTTTATAGTGATTTATAATCACAGTCTGCTTATTATGATTTATGTTGTTTGTGACAATTTATGATCCCATGCTCCGGTGTTTATAATGATTTATGATCACACTCTCTGGTTTTTATAATGATTTATAATCATACTCTCCAGTGTTTATAACGATTATAATCACACTTCAGTGCTTATTATGATTTATGTTGTTTACGATGATGTTTATTTGTCATTAAGGGAAGGAGTCTCCAGTGTCAGTGCTTCATAACAAACAAAAGTAAAGCTGTAACTTTCAAGCACTTTTTTCCAAGCATTTTCAAGACTCTAAATGACTGGATACGACTGTAGAAAGGACATTATTTATAATCACATTCTCTGATGTTTATAATGATTTATAATCACAGTTTATACATATGGTTTGTAGTTGAATGATTTGTTTTTGTCTTATTGAGGGTGAGGGAATGACTGTTTATATCTGCTATAATGTAAGTGATGGAACAGAAGCTACGTTGTTTTGTTGATGACCCACGACTTTAAATGTAACTGTAAACAGATAAAAAATCAGATATTTTGTTCTATAAACTTCGTTTTGTTCTATAAACTCAGACTGTGTGTATCATCTCATGCACTGACGAGCAGCCGGACCGGCTCTCACAGCTGCTGGATGATGTAGATAAGACGTGTGCTTTCGGCAATAAATTAGCGAGGCCGATCGCCGGAGGTGTGAATTGTGCGGTCTAGTAATCTGCAGCCCCCCCGCAGCTCGAACCCGGCTCTCTTTGTGTTCGGGCGGTCTAATAAACCGAGCCTCTAATGACTGGCCTCTCGCATATGGGGCTCGAGAAATCTCCTGAGAAATTCATACAAATTGGAAAAAGATGAAAACGATGTGGAGTTTGTTTGGTTTTTAAATACTGAAGTTATAAGAAAGTCATTATAAGTGTGAATACTAACCCTAATCATTCATAAGTCATTATTCATATTCTTTTAAAGTTTATACCATTTATAAATTCTTATCCAAACCCATTATTATAAGCACTCATTATAACACCTCATAGCAGCACTAAATACATTCAGGCAACACTGTCTGTGAAGGCTGTATGTAAAATGACTTCAGTTCATCCAGAGAGCATTAATAACACCATTAGGATAATTTATGAAAGGCTGTACAGTTTGTACCACTCTTCATAATACATTTGTAAGTTGTAAGACGTGCTTATAGCACATTATAATCACCGTTAAACTCTAGCTTCTAATAGTGCACTATGCAAAGTGGTGATGTGTTACGAACACTACATATAATGCATCATTAACAATTCATAGATAGAAATCATCATTGCTAATCTTCAGTAATTACACCAGTGTGTATAATGTCTCATGAATGCATTATAACATGATATAACCATGTCCGTAGATTATCATAGATTAAAGCATTAGCTTGGTTTCTTTAATGCTGCTATAATGTGTTATGAATATATAAATAATTTATAATGCGTTATAAATTCTGCGATATTTAAATAAATAATAAGAACTATAATTCTAGTAAAAAAAAATATCTTGATTATTATTAAATATATTTAATGTTTAGAACTGAATAGATAAATCACATGATAAATAAATACTATTAAATAAAATAAAAAAATAAATAAACCAAATTATTATATTAAATACATTATTATACTATTTATAAACTTTTTTTTTCTTACTCAATATTAGAATCAGAATAATAATAATAAAAAAAAGATTAGCATTTATTTTTCAAGAGAGGGAGGAAAAAAATAAGTCCAAGCATCAAAAAGCAATCTGGTTAATTTTATATTTTTTATTTATAATAATCTCAGATTAAGAAATTTTGGAATTATTTTTTTTTACAGTGTTTACTGTATTGTTCAATGAATTTAAAGAGTGCATGATGAGGTGTGTGTCCAGGCTGGGTTAACACACACACACACACACACACACTCAGACAAAAAAAAACCTGACAAAAGAGAAAGGCCCTAATGTGAACCATCTGCTCCGGCTTCATGGAATGACAGGAATCTGCTTGGAGAATGGAAACGGGATGGGAATAAGGAGCCAAAGATACAGGAATCGCTGGAATGTTCTACCAACACGCTGTGGTATCAGCATCGCTTCGGATGGATGATTATTATTGTTGTGTATCGCTTTTTTTTTTTAAGTGTTACATAAGTGTCTGAGGTTGAGGCGAGGAGCCGGAGGTCAGGGTGTCTGAGAGTGGCAGCGGTTGAAATTCCAGGCTTAAAAAAGAGGCAATAAAACTGTTATGGAAGAAGCTGATTGGTGGTTTTACTTAATCTTGCTTTGAAGTATATGTTTTTAGTGTGTTTCTTTTTGAGTTGTGTATTCTCTGGTGCACTGTAATTGCACGATGGTTGTTTTATTGTTATGAAAAACGTAAAGCTATCTGATTGGTTAGAATGTGTTGATTAACATTATCGTTTCTATAGCAACAATGAACTCACAGGGGTTTGTATGCTGAGACCTGAACATAATGGGGAAATTTTTATATAGGAATATAGAGGAGCATCATGAAAGAGTATATACTGAGGGGATTTTTTTTCATAGAATGTTTCAGATCATTTTGGGACGTCTTGATGAAATGGTCTGGGATTTATTGCTGATTTTTTTTTTTTTTGCAATAAACACTATTTTTTGCTTTTCTCATCCATGAATCCTGTGAGTATTACTCTTAGTAAATTGTCGATGAGTTGAATAATGTGAAAAAAGTGACCATACACCCAGTGTCGCATAAAAAATGCAAGACTTCTGTGCCCTTTTCATGACGATTATTATTTATTTTATTTTAATTTAATTTCAAGATGAATCCGGGTTGAATTAATTAATTAATTAATTAGATAATTTATTTATTTATTTATTTATTTATTTTCTTTTATTATTAATGTAAGGCATGATGGCTGTTTTACTGTTATTAAGAACATAAAGCAATCTGATTCAGAAAGTGCCGATTAACCTGCAAATCACAGGAGTGTTTATTAATGCACCAGGTATAATACGTTTAAGTTAGCGTTTCTATAGCAACAGCTAACTCATAGGAAGGCGTATGTGCCTCATGCTGAAATTGAAAGAAATGTAAATGTGGACATGGTGAGATTTTCTGGTCAGAGATGTTTATTTGTCGTTTAGGGAAGGAGTCTCTGGTGTCAGTGCTGAAATTTTAAGACAGATGAGATTATACTTTGTGGTTCAGTTTTACCGAGTGATTTGTTTTTGTCTTATTGACCTCGAGTGAATGATCCAGAGAGACACTGGTGAGATATTGACGAGTTTTTATAGCTGCTATACTGTAAGTGATGGAACGGAGCTGATGTCGTGGATGAGATGCAACTTTAAATGTAACTATAAACTGAGGTCTTATTTTTTATACGTTAATATTTTATATTTAAAATATATTATATTTTATAGTTTTATAACACTGTATTGTACTGTAACCAAACGTATCTTACTGCAGATCATATTCTATTTTTGAGATTATTCTTACTATTTTTATTTTTTTATTATTTACTGTTATATTGACAAATAAAATCATTATCTCTAGATCCTTGACTAATTGAAATATAATCCATGCACATGTATCAGCTGATCTCATCTCTTCGCTTCTCTTCTCATCACATCTCTTCTCATTTCATCTCTTCTGTTCTCTTCTCATCACACCTCTTCTCTTCTCATTTCATCTGATCTCATTTAATCTCTTCTCATCTCATCTTTTCGCTTCTCTTCTCATCTCAACTCTTCTCATTTTAGTTTTGAACCTTGACTAATTGAAATATAATCCATGCACATGTATCAGCTGATCTCATCTCTTCTCTTCTCTTCTCTTCTCTTCTCTTCTCTTCTCTTCTCTTCTCTTCGCTTCTCTTCTCTTCTCATCTCTTCTCTTCTCATCACATCTCATTTCATCACATTTCATCTATTTTCACCCCATACCATCTCATCTCATCTCAGAAGAGAAATAAAACCCTTGCTGTTATTGAAAACTAATCAACTTCATGACGTTTTCAATAACCTTCACTTTATCACACCAGCCAGTCATTGATGATTTTCCTCCATTCGCACGCCCCCATTATACATAATTCCATATTTACTGTCTCCATTCACCTCCGACACACAGACAGAGATCATCTGATACCTGTAGAAAGTTCTCCCAAAAGAAAAGTCAGAGTTTATTGCGGTTTTAATGACTCTAAATTCCAAGCCGAGATTTATAGTTCTGGTTAGTTGATTGCATCAAATTGCATTAACCACAAACGCTATGAAAAAATAAAATGCACTTAAACGAACATTCCTACAGTGCGGTTAAAGGCTGGTGACGACGGCGTGCCCCAGACCACACCGTGAAGGGATCTGTGGAGAATTTAGTGCGTGAGTATGATAATGTACTGTGTGAAATCCAACAAAATCACCCTCGCTCGCTGGAATTCCTATGAAGTTTGAGGCGGGAATTTACAGCGTTAAACCCGAGCATTGAAAGAAATGCTTTTTTTTTAATACGTATATATGAGAAACGTCGACCGCAGAAGCAGCAAATAATTAAAGCAAAGTGAAATAATTGCATTAGAGTGGTAGGTTGTCATGTCTGAGAAATCCCACATAGCTTCGCCGAGGTGAAAAAACATTCCTTTGTTTGCTGGATGGATTTGAAGATGGCTTTTCTTAGAAACGTGGCGCAAAAGGAAACAAGTAGCAGCATTGATCCATACCTTATAGAGGAATGTAAGCATGTTTACTCATAGCAAAACGAGCTGCGCTTGAGGTGGTGTCATATTGATGGTGTGTGTGTGTGTGTGTGTCTGAAACACTTTGTCTAAAGTGTTATAAATATACCTCCATACATTGTTATAAAAAAAGACATTACAGTTTATATCAATGTTTAGAATGTATTTCTAAAGTCATTTAAGCAGTCATAACGCATTATATCACCAGGCATAAAGCCTCACTTTTATGTAGTTCACTTAGTGGGTTGTTTTCTTTCAGATGTTTAGTAGTGTGATTTCCTGACAAACAAATGTATGTTATGTATGTAAAGGTGTTACAGTTTATAGCATGAGAAAAACTTGTTCATAAATTAGTCAATGAATGAGTGAATGAATGAATGAATGAATAAGTGGTGCTTATAACACATTATAAACCATGTATCTTCTTATAAAGCACTGTGCACAGTAGGGCTCGGTGGAATAACATGTTATAACTAGAACTTAATGTTAATGATTCATGACATAAGAAATGTAGTTATAACGTAAGAGTAGTGCATGTTCATAAACGATCATAACAACATTTATAATGCCTTATAAGAGCATAATAATCATTGTGAACATGTTTCAATTTCTTTATTGTAGAGCTGATCTTCATAAGAAAAAAACAACACTTTAATAATAAAATCAGAGTCACAGTGACCTTGTGTGTTTGTGTCTGTGTGTGTGTGTGTGTATGCCTATGAATCTGTGTGTGTGTGTGTGTAGATGACATAATGTGTTATGATGTGTAATGTGTATATATACTTACAGTGCATCATGTAAACACACCACGCATTACACAGATAGCTCTAAAGTCTAATGCTGTTATTTCACAAATATCGAAAGCTGTCACAACAGACATTATAATGCCTTATACATGATACAGGAATGCATTATAACATCATGAGACATGCACATTCGTATGAAATATCTTCATAGAGAGTATTACAGTACTGCTTTTAATTGCATTATAATTTTGCAAAAAAAGCTCATATGGTTCTGGTCTCATTCAGAGATGTATGTGTGATCGAGTATATTGGGCCTTCATAAGACATTCATAAGCATTGCTTACACTTACGACGCTTTCTATGAAGGATCTATGAATACTATTGCAATCAGTACTGTTGCATAATATGATGCATTATTACATTACTGGCTTGTATCCTGCCCAGACATTCTAACTATTCATATTATTTCCTGTGAGATTTTTAAGCTTCGTTTTTTAACGCACCATTCACTAGCATTTTTTTTCTCCCTGCCCCACTTCCAACCCAGCATCCCGCCTACAAATCCTTGTTACCCTTCACCGACTGATTGTCTGCCTTATTGCATGTTTGGGTGAAGGATATGATAAGATATGAGGAGATTTCCTAACGTTCACAGCGGTTCCGGTCCTGGCTGTGGCATGCATGTCTTGTTTGGCAGTTCGATTTGGCTGGAACTTTTGCCCCCTGGCTCAGTCCTCAGATTGTCACTCAACCTGTTATTCAGTACATCAGAGCACGTAGCCTGATTCCTATCGATTACACGCCACAAATACAGATCGGTGCTGAGGTTTTGCTTTTTCAGCTTTGAGATTATCAGTAAAGACAGAATGCATGTGTAGAACATTAATAAACAGATTTGCGGTATTCGGCAGACGTCCTTATCCAGAGCGACTTACATTTTATATCATTTTATACAAGGGCCTTGCTCAAGAGCCCAACAGGAGCAGCGGCTTAGTGGACCTGGGATTCAACCTTCTATGCCTTAACCTCTAAGCTACCACATCCCACCAAATGCTTAGTGTGTTTACAGGATGTTCAGTATGATTTAGTACATCAGAGTGAACCACGGCAGTGGATATCTACAGTGGGGCTTTGGCATATGAATATCCTCCCTTACAAATTTTCACCTTAAGAATTAAAATTTTGCAATAAATTTGCATCAGCATACGAAGCATTTTCGCCATCGGAACCGAACACCAGCTAAGTTGCGCGTGTGTCTATTTTTATCCCAAGCTTGGTGGCACGACTTCCTGTGAGGACCCTTGACATGGAATGCTTGGCTTGGGTCAGTTCTTTGTAAGCAGCCGTACAGTTTACATACGCTTCATATTGGGAATATTGGTCATATTTTTGGGCGGCTGGAACGGATTATCTGCATTTACATTATAGGAGAATTCGTTTCACAACACAAATTTTCACCTTAAGAACTCGCCTCCAGAACGGATTAAATTCGTATGCCAAGGTTCCATATACATGTATAATATTTTCTTGATACAGATGAATGGTTTCATCCTGCCAGCCTGTTATACTATGACATTTAGTCAGCTAGTGTAGTTAACTCTCATGTACCTATTAAGCAAGAAAAATAACATTTAAAAGTAGAATATAAATAAATAAATAAATAAATAAATAAATAAATAAATAAATAAATAAATAAATAAATAAATAAAATAGAAAAACATGGATGGTAAAATGGAATTAATTATACAAAGAAAAATACATAGACCAAATACAGAAAATATAGAAAACTAATAGCAACTAATTAAGAAATATTACAATCAGTTTAAAAGAAGAGTTTAAACCATGCTAATGTCGAAAGATTCCTTCAATGATTTGACCTCCTTGAGTAAGTTTGTTGAGTTAGAGTTAGCCGTCCCTGTTCAAAGCTGCTGATGAATGAAACGACACTTGAAAGAGAAAGAAAGAGGATTTAGAGGAGAAAGAGGTTCATGAGAACAGCAGCAGGGCGGAGGACTGAACACCTCACAGCACTGGATGAATGTGTCTTTATCTGCTGTAGTACAGAGGAGCTGATGGTCATCCATCATCTGTGTAGGAGGAACAGAGTTAAGCTGTAATACACCAGGAGCGAATATCCTCTACGCGACATCCTCCGTTCTCCTCTACAAGAACTGTCTTCCTTCCTTCCTTCCTTCCTTCTCTACTCCAAAAGTTTCAAGACCAGGTTGATTGTTTTTAGGTTTATTCCTCGGTTCTGCTGCTCGTTTTGAGAGAAAAGTCTTTCCTTTTTTCTTTCTTTTTGTATAAACTTCTTATCACCTCCCTGTTCAGAGGACAATAAGGACTTTGTTAGCGGTATTTGCAGAGACGTAGTTACATAAGTTACATTTTTATGGATAATTAAAGCCACTCCTTTGAGAGAAAGCAAAAAAGAGAGAAGACAGGGGGGGGGGGAGTTCTACTTTCTGTGCAAAGGTATTATCATGAAAATTTGTTGTCTTGGTTGTGAATTTAAACTCTAATTCTCATCACTTTTCTAAAAATACATGACCATTTGAGCGGAAACTGATTCCTACTCATTTTGAGGAGATGAAAATAATACCTTAGGCACATGACATGAGCTTTAAAAGGTTGTAGCAGCTACAAATGGTGCTTATTAATAGTATTTAATGCAGTTGGATTACCAAAATTTCCATGTGGATGCTCCTCAAAAGTAAAACCAGATGACGGAAACATCATAGAAAATTTCTCAAAGCTTCCTAAATGTGATATTAGTGAGTGATGGATATTAGTAAAGCAGTGTTGGAAAGTTTTGTATTAAAGGAAATGCCTCTCACTGAGGGCTTAGGTAATGCCTGTGAATGTGTTATGAATGTGTTTTCTGTCAGCTATCTCTTTGCATTGGCCCATCATAAAACATTTATTAGCATTAGCATTAGCATTAACAATTTATAAAGCATTTTTGGCAAGTTTAATTAAAAGGAAATGTCAGTGCTGCTTAGTTGTTTATTTGTTTGTTTTTCATTATACTTTAAATAAAACTCGTCAAGTGCTTTATAGAGGGTTTATGTAATGCTAATGAATGTGTTATGATGAGCCAATGTAGACATTACATACAAATGAACCTTACATAAACACAGTTTTATAAAGAAAATATTTTCAATGTAAAGCTAGCCAACACTGCTTTATAAAGGGTTTATGCAGTGCTAATGAATATGTTACGATGGGCTTATGTCGGTAGATAAATAATAAAAGGAACTGCAAAGGTTCATATAATGAAACACATTATAGATGATCTACAGTAGATTATCCTCATTGAGTTTTTGGAATTTCCTCCTGTTTTGGTTGTGTCTATATTCATCACTGAATTTCTTTGTCATGTTACACTCCACAGTGGAGTTATTTGTTTATTTATTTACTTATTTCAGTAAGATGTAGGGTTTTTAGTCATCGTTTCAAGCCAGCATGTGACTCAGCTGTTCGTAGTTCAGAGTCCTGGTGTGTAACGTCCCTCATTGTATGCTGAGGGATGGTGGGATCAGTCTGCTGGAAGCTGTTGCTGTTCCTAAATGACTTAAATAATCAGAAATAACTTGCATAAAGGCAACAAAACATTCTCACTGAGACAGAGACAGGAGTCAGAGCTGGAGGTAGCAGAGCTGAAGATGTTGAGGTTCTCTTTGGGAGTGACACGGTTGGACAGGATTAGGGACGAGTCCATCAGAGGGACGGCTCATGTTGGACGTTTGGGGGACAGAATTAGGGAGGCCAGATTAAGATGGTTTGGACATGTCCAGAGGAGGGAGAGTGAGGATATTGGTAGGAGAATGTTGGACATGGAGCTGCCAGGCAGGAGGAAAAGAGGAAGGCCAAAGGGGAGGTATATGGATGGAATAAATGAGGATATGAAGCTAGTGTTGAGGATGCAGAAGATAGGGATAGGTGGAGAGAGACGATTCGCGGTGGAGACCCCTGAAGGGAAAAGCCGAAAGAAGAAGAAAGGCAAGAAAACTTTCACTCACATAATATCTGTCATCCTTTTTCAGTCTCTGCACATTCTGTAATGATGCATTTATCACATCTCTGACAGAAACAGACTCATTTACTTCCTCATTTATTTCCTGTTTAAGTCGTCTCATATCCAGCCCACAGTTTATTATATTTATAATTGAAATAATTAAGTAATTAAGACAAATGTATGTCTTAATTGGTTGAGCAGTGCTGGAGGATCTGAGGTGAGAGTGGTGCAGTCCAGGGTCTGATCTGTGCTTTGAGGTCATTTGGTGCTGGTCCACGTCTCCTGGTTCCTTCACATCTCTCCAAAACATGATGGTAGATAGACTGATTTTAAATTGGCTCTATATGTGAACTTGTTTATGGTCTCATGGTGTCCCAGTGTGCATTTGAATGAAATGAAATGAAATTTCTGCCTCACAACCACTGTCCCTTGATTCATAAGCTCTGGATCGGCCCTGGCCCGGATAAAGTGTTTACGGAAAATTAAAATAATGAATAATAAAACAACAAATTTTAATGTTTATATTTAAATTAGTTCAGTTCCCACCTACTCCCAACTCCAGTGCTGATTTACATCTAAATATACTGAGTGCACTGAAGTGCTTGTTTACACAACACTATCTCTCTCTCTCTCTCTCTCTCCTGAACGCCGACTCCTCCCCTTCCTCATCATACACACATTTACACACTCCTTGGCTGGCTTTGCACTCCTCCTCTTCTTGGCTTAGTCAGTGCATGCTGAAGCCTTGTGTTGCTTGTGGCGATTCTCTGGAATCTGCGATGATAGCACTCTCGCTCGCTGCCTTCACACACACACACACACACACACAGAACGCAAGGCTGAAACACCGGTGTGTGTTCACCTGAACGGTTCACCTCTGTCACTATGACCGCCACTGGATTATCAGACACAAACTAAACAACAGGTAAGGGAAAGAGTTTTGACTCTTGATGTCTATTCAACAGGTTTTAATTAAAAGGGATAGAAGTTTGTCTCAGAGAAGGTTTCTTTCTATATTGCTGTTGTTCTGAAATAAATCTGATTCTAACCCAATGTTATTACACAAGAAATTGATGCAGATTCATTTGTAGCCGAGTTTGAAATACACTAGAGAGATAAAAATGCATAAATGTTGAGAATAAAATAAAATCATTTGTAATAGGTAGACATTTTACTATTTTTTTGTCCTTCTCAGAATGTACAGCAGGTGTTTTAAAAATTTATTTTTATTTTATTTCTCATTTCCTCGTTTTACTTTTATTTAATTTTTTTCATGACAGCACAATTTGTTTAATTTTTATTTAATAATCCAATTATTATTTCTCATTTTATTTTTATTCATGACAGCACAATTTGTTTAATTTTATTTAATAATCAAATTATTTCTCATTTTATTTTTATTTTATTTTTATTCATGACAGCACAATTTATTTAATTTAATTATCAAACTATTATTTCTCATTTTATTTTAATTTTATTTTTACTCATGATAGCACAATTTGTTTAATTTTATTTAATAATCAAATTATTATTTCTCATTTTATTTTTGTTTTATTTTTATTCTTGATAGCACAATTTGTTTTATTTTTATTTAATAATCAATTTATTATTTCTCCTTTTTATTTTTATTTTATTTTTATTCATGACAGCACAATTTGTTTAATTTTTATTTAATAATCAAATTACTATTTTTCATTTTTATTTTTATTCATGACAGCGCAATTTGTTTAATTTAATTTAATAATCAAAATATTATTTCACATTTTATTTTCATTTTTACTCATGACAGCACAATTTGTTTAATTTTTATTTTGTAATCAAATTTATTGATGATTTATCATCTTAATCAGCAGGTAACTGAGATCTTCCACATCATTTCAGTCTAATTCACGTCTAGATGCATATCAGTGTGTTCAGATATTCCGAGTGTGACGGAGGAAGTGAAACTTTCTCTGTGGTAATGTGTGTTAAATGAGATTCCTGTTGATCTTCCTGTGGTGGCATCCTCCGTTTGGCTGTTTTGGCTGATCTTTCCTTCCCTTTTCTGTAGCCGTGAATAAGGAGGCCCTCTTTCACAACGGATTTAGAAAGAGGGGCTGTAGGGGAAGAGGTGAACTGAGTCGATCTTAATCAGTCTTAAACCAAGCGTTTCCTATGGAAGAGGAATGTATTACTTATTTCCTTTGGAAAGGGAAAGTCTTCCTGGTGGTCGAGGTGTTTGTTTTGCAAACACTGTAACATTGAGGTTATATCTCTTTTAATTCAATAATGGAGCTAAGAGGGTTCATGCACACACACACACACACACACACAGAAGGGACAGTTCAGGGGTAGGAGTGTGTGACCTTGCTTCTGGCCTTGCTTGCTTATCAGCTTCTGAAGGTTAAAGCCCCGAGGTGTGTTATCCTCCCAGTTCCACGGGACAGTGTGTGTGTGTTTGTGTGTGTGAGTGTGTGTGTTTGTGCTCATGTGTACATGCTTGATAAAACCTGGCCAGCTGGCCCATTCCCACATTTGCTGTATCAAAGGTAGACAAAAATGCACAAAGGGAGAAGAGAGACGTAGAAAAGATTTTTCCCACATTTTCCACTCCTTCTCCATGCCTGCTTGAGTTTGCAAGCTTTCACACCCTTTATCTACTAAATGATGCAGACAAATTCAGAATGCATGACTCTACACCTGTTTTTTTCCCTAAAGTTTGTGAGTGCAGAATGCTCTTTAAGGTCCAACATGCTCCAAAAATGTCCACCTTGGCCTCTGAAATCGTCGTCCTTCAGGTTTGTTCTAATTTCTCATGAGATTGCTCTCTGGTTCTTGTTGCTTTTTCTTGCTAATTGCCTCATTCAGTCCTTTTTGTTAACACATTTTTAGCTCAAACCTGTATATATGTATATATACATATTTAAAGAATAAAACACTTGGTGGTGTGCTGGCCGAGGAAAATAATAAACATTGGACTCATTAGCACCTAAAAAGTAGATTATTTTCCAATAATCACTCATTCAAAGTGTTTTTTTCCCACTCTTATACCAAAGCAAACTGCTAACATTAAGAGCGGTTTATTAACGAATGATACGATATCGTACTTTTTATCAATTTATAGTTACATTTGATGTAAAGGCTAGTGCATGTTTTCGCTTATATAACAGCAAACACGGGAAACCGGGAACAAACCGGGAATCAAAAAGTAATCTGTCCTCCACTGGCACTGGAGACTCCTTCCTTAAATGTTAAATAAACGTTTCATAAAGTCGACATAACGAATGTTTGGCTTTGTTAAATAACAACATTTGATGCGGACAAGCAGACTCGTGTCGAATGTAAACCTGTGATTTGAATGACAGCTGGCACTATTGTCGGCGCTGAGGCTATAGGAAATGAATGAAAACCTTCCGTCCAATCAGAATCATGCCTTCTTACAGCTTTAACTCTGTTCTTTGGATTAAACAGCCCTTTCATTACAAACGCTCATTATGTAGACAACACTGTCTACCATATACTCTGTAGGCTGGTGGACGACAAACAAGTCGGTTCCCCTTCAGCCCTGAGGCGTCAACAACCAATTATTATATAGTTGTGGCTTATCCTGTCATCCCTTGGAGGAAAAGCATCCTCCTGTTTGACACCCCTGCTGTCCCATAGCTGCACACATGACTCGCTTTAGTCGAGGTGTTAGAAAGGAATGCTTCTACATTTCCTACCGGTCTCCCATAGCTGAATGTATGTGTTTTGTTGGGGTAAAGCGGTAATGAGGGGGTTAGTCAGCCTGCTAACCACAGCCTGGCCAGTGCCCTTTAACTGCTCTGATGAATGGACTGGTGTATTGTAAATCAGCCAGTGGGGGAAGAGACGCTGGATTCCTCACGCCGCTGATGTCACTGCCGTCGTGCCTGTAACAGATCCAGACTTGAACACCTCAGTTGCAGACAGATGTTCAGCCTCAGAGATTTTCTCTCCCCCCATCTCTCTAGATCTCTCGCTCGTGGCCATAAACACAATCAGCCAAGATCTTATACCCCCCCCCCCTTTTTAACACCTTGTGGTGGAGGTGTAATGGACCGACTTTATTTTCACTTTTTCTTCAGCTAACGTTTCGGTGTAACACAGATGGCTCACGTGGGATTGTCTGAATTTTTAACCATTCTAATGTTTCATTAAGCTTTCAATTAGCAGTAAAATTCACTCTTTCTTACAATCTGTGTCAAATACATTCTGTTATTTGTGTCCTGAATGAATCGTTGTGTTTCCTTGTGATGAAAAAAGGTATTCGAGATGATAAACACTTGATTAGAGGAATAGAAATTATGTTTATTTTAAAACCTGAATAGAAAATCCTTTATACTTTCTATTGAAGTCATATGTATTGTATACAAAGGCCATATATTACATATGTATATATATATATATATCGTCTCAGGGAGTTTTTCCTCATCACCCTTGCCTTTAGCTTCCTCATTAAAAACAAATATAAATGAATTCTAAATTAAATAACCAATAATTAATTTTATAATTGCTATTTTTTCAAACTTTTATATTCCTATTAAGGTGCTTTGAGACAACGTTTATTGTTAAAAGTGTTCTACATATAATAGTATTTAGTTGAATACGTAACCTATATGTGACATTTGTAACACGTCTATGATGCATCTATGACAGTCTATGAAGGCTACAAACCACTACATCTTTTTTTTTTTCTCAGAATAGTTTTGGTCTAGTTTTGATTTGAAATATTCCAAGCATTTGTTTTTGCAGTGGTGGTGCTAAATTCCTTCACGCTTCACATTTTCTGCAAATTCAAACAATCCATGTCTAAATAAAAGCGCAAAAAAGACTGAAATAGCAAAGAACATTATTCTAGGCTTGAGAGACAAAAAATCGGAACTCTAGATGTATAATAAGCTGCGAATATGTGCATTCATAACATGTTATGATCAACAGAGAACCTCAGACTGCATAATACCTTGTTATAAACCTGCCCTGAGTTTATGAACATAAGTATTATTAACATTTCATTCATGACTATAATCTACTGACAGACATATACAACATCATAACCTACTTATAACGTGTTAAAAAAGTGTATTTGCTTCCCATAATGTAAAGTAAAGTTTGAGTGTTTCATATTTATCATGTATTACGTTCCAAACACCATGTATAATGCATCGTGAAACAAATTCATAATGCATTATAACATTTGCTATACATTGTAGTGCATGTTTATGAAGTGCATAATAACATGTGTTCATAGTTCAACATATGGTAGATGTGGCTTTCGTAGTAAGTGTTAACAAAATACTTGGTAAACACTTAATAGTGGTGCTCATAGAGCTACATTTACATTTATAAAGCCTTATTCCAACAAATATTAGATTTTTGTTGCTACAACACTTGAGTCAAGTGGCAGTTATGACAGTTGTAAGGTTGTGTTTGTAAACTGATTAACATTACAGTGTCAACTGACTTTGAAACTCAGTGTACTTCCTATGTCATGTTATGATACGACAGTTTTCCCAGTGAGCTTTAATTGAGAAAATGCATCAGTGTTGAATACTTATAAAAGAAGCTCTAAAGTGTGTCGTGTACATTATGTAGAACTTGATGATACTATGAACGTAAAAACCTGCTATATTACAGTTGCAAATTCCTACTTATGAATGCTTATGAATATCCATAGCAATGCCATTGCACTGTCTGAGCAAGTTTGGGTTTAATATGTTGTGTGATTATTATTATATGTTCCTTTCATGCAACTGAGTCACACTGAGCTACAAAGTCAGTTGTTATGAATTAGCTGTTATGTCGACTCATAACGCTACATACTTTTGTCATGTAAACTCAGCTGATGCAGACATTTGAAGTGAACTTTACATTAAATTTGTAAAACACAGTATTTATAGCAAATGATATCTTAGAAATAGCACAAAGGCCTGTGCTGGTCTATGCCAGTTGTCATAACAGGCTTACAGATGTGTTATATAGTCTTATGAGCACCACATTTTATGTTATCTGACCTGTGGTTCCTCTTAAGCAGTGGTTCTCAAAGTAGGTCCATGAAGCAAAGCCTTTTATTTTATTTTCATTTATTTCCCCCCACTTTGTCTTAGGTCCATGATCCATGACTACTATTGCAGGTTTTCTTATTTCTTATAGTCATTAGCACATTGGACTGAAAATTAAATGGGTTTAATCCAAACCTTAATAACACAAACACCTGGTGGATTGTAAAAAAAATACATAACTAATGTGTTTAATGGCGGAAATATTGGCAGAAATAGCTCCATGGCTCCAATGAATAGACAAAAATAATTTAAAGATAAATGTGTTTAAATAATGAGCCTAATATTTACTATATATTTGTTTTATGTTTGTTGGGTCATCTGTTCATTTCATTGACAGTTTATTGGGTCCCTGTCTGTAATGGGCAGTGGTGGTTCAGGTTACTGGTTAAGGCTCTGGGGTGTTGATCAGAGAATTGGGATCAGTCCCTAGAACGGCCCAGCTGCCACTGTTGGGTTCTTGAGCAAGGCCCTTAACCCTCACTGCCCCAGAGGCACTGCATCATAGCTGACCCTGTGCTCTGACCTAACCTCCAAAAGTTGGGATATGTGAAGTAAGAATTTCACTGTGCTATAATGTATATATGACAAATAAAGGCATCTATCTTAAAAATTTAAAAACCTCTGCTCTAGAGCACTGGACTTCCCATTCCACTAGACCCCCATTCCTGAATCAGTTTTATTCTACCTCATTTAACAACCATATCAAGCCAGTTAGCAAGACCTACAAAGGCTGGTATGTTGGTATGTCTGGAGTTATGCACCCCTGCTCTAAATGCTTTGCTGGTAAAGTATGTTGGGATGATGGTAGCTCCAATGGTAAAGGCTCTGGGTTCAAGCCCTAGCACCACCAAGCTGCCACAGTTGGGCCTTTGAGCAGGGCCCCCAACCCCCCTGTTCCAGGGGTGCTGCATCATGACTGACCCTGTGCTCTGTCCCTAACCCTCCAAGCATGAGATATGCAAAGAAATAATTTCACTGTGCAGTAATGTATATGTGACAAAAAGGGCTACTTACTTACAATGTTACAGAGAAACTTTATAGTCTTATAGTTACTTTAGTGATTTTTCTTTGGTTTTTAATTACAGACTACTCACAGTTTCACATTTTGATGACTGGCATCGACCAGATGTTTAAACATGCTAAACACACCAGGACTTGGCTTCCGACTACGATTCTTTTGGATATACCTTGTGACTAGTGCTGGACTATAGAACATGGAGGTCATGGAAGGTCTGTCCATGGTCACACAGGAGGGACATCCAACCGCGTCAACGACACCACCCACCAAAATGACCTTTTCGGTACAGACAGCTGGGACGGACACAGACGGTGATGGACGTAAACCATTGAGTAGCACTTGTGTTGATTCCTTGACTCAGGAGAATGAGATTTGTGGCAAAAAATGGTTCTGCCAAACCACAGAGACTAAACAATGTTCCTCATTAAACCAAAACACTAGTAATAGTTATTCTCTTCCAGCAGGACAAGTCTGTGCTTCACAAGATAACGATGTGAAAATGGGATCTACTCCAGATCTTCTCAAGCCAACACAGGAATACATCAATAAAATTGGAACTTCTGTAATCAAGAAGGAATTTAAGAGCCAATGTAAATGTGAAGTGGAAAGTAAATCTGAACTTGATCTAAATGGATGCTACCATTTTAGGTGTCCATCACCAGAGGACACCTCATTTGCTTCAGATGTTCAAACAGTGGACACGGCAGTTCCATCCAAAGATGCCACAACCTCCAAGGAACCCTGCACTTCCCCAAGCCCTCCCCTCGTTCCATCTCCAGAGAGCTCAATCACAGCTCCAAAACCCCGTTCCGTTCCTTCCCCGTCCAATGGAGGATCTGAACGTCCCCGAATCATCAAACACAAACCGAGTTCTATCACTTTTGCAGATTATGATTGTACAATAGGTCTCAACCAAGGGGTTCCTGAGAGCTCTGATTGTGGTGAGTCTTCCTCTGAAGAGGAGGATGATGATGATGATGATGATGTCTTTACAGAGATGACTCAGATCAGGGAGATCCTTCCTTGCTATAGACACAGGAGAACCGGACGAAGGATTGGAACTGGTAAAGGAAGAGGAGAAGAACGAAATGGAGAACTGGACTCAGGTTCCTCCACTGGTTATGAGGCAGAAGAGGAGAACAGCAGCAAGGAGGTAAATACAATCATTTATGTATGGGATTTTTCTTTTAACTGCATATCAGTTCCATGTTCACAAGAATATGATTGTCTCTATAATTAGCACAGAGTATGCCACATGTGCTAGCTGGAAAACATGAGCTATCTAGCTATCTTTTTTTTTTAAAACTTATGCTTTAAATTATTTTATTGCCACATACCTCATAACTAAAGGGAAGTTGTTCTTTCTATAAGTATACTGTTGTTAGCAGAGAGACTGTAGCATGAACTAGCCAGGTAACTAAGCTAGCAAGATGGTTAAAAGGCAGTCTGAAGATCAGAACTCATATTTATGTAATATTATACAGGTGTGAATATTTCTGATGCACATTACTTGTATATACATATGCATACACAGTTATTTGATATGGCTATGCTTACTAGCTAATATTAGCCAGCTAGCTTGTAAACCTGGAACCTGGCAAATTAGATACAGACTTCCGAGATGCTTCTGAAGTGTTTTTTTCTACATGGTAAGTTTATTATTGTTAGCACAGAGTCTACAGTGTGAGCTAACTAAAAACACAAGCTCCTTTTAAATGGTAAAGGGGTCGTTTTAATGGTTTATTATTGTTAGCAAAGAGTCTGTCGTTTGAGCTAGCCAGTTTGAGATTTCACTAGGAAGTTAAAAGGAAAGTCTGGACAAAACTCACGCTTAAACTACTAGTGTGCATATTTTTTTAGTAATTCATTATCTGTATATATTACTGTCTGTCTGATTTGTCACCCATTTTGTGTACTTACTAGCAAATGTTAGCAATTATCTTGGTGACATCGGCTCAGCTGAGGCGTTTTTTTTTATACACATTTAACTTCCTGAAATTCAGTCCTCCTTGATAATGTGGGCAAGAAAGTCTTTAGATGAAGCTAGCCTGACAAAATCATCTAGCTAGCTTAACCACAAGCTCATTTGAAAGGTTAAAAGGGTTCTTCCTCTAGGTTTATTATTGTTAGCAAAGTGTCTACACCATGAACTAGCCAGCTAGCAACATCCATGACTATTAACTGTGTTCTCTGTATATTTTGCCATTTGAATTGCTAGCTAGCTAATTGCTTGTAAAGTCTACAGAAATCTACTGGAATCATTCATTCATTCATCCATTGTCTATACCCGCTTATTCCTAGGGTCACGGGGGTCTGCTGGAGCCTATCCCAGCGCACATAGGGCGAAAGGCAGGGGTACACCCTGGACAGGTCACCAGTCCATCGCAGCTACTGGAATCACACACTTGCTGTGAATGCTGTGAATTTAAATAAGCTTTAAAGATGTCTTTATTTCTTAACCCAGAGTTAAATAGCAGTTATAATACTCTAAGGGCTAATTAGAAAAAGTATGTATAACATCTTTATTCACTGTCTCATGCCGCCCTGCCTGGTTCGTAATTATTACATAGACTCCACAACGCTAGAATCATTTTTTTTTCTCCTTCTTTTAATTCTTACTCTGTAAAGGAAGAAATAGATCAACAGATATCAGATATTAGTATACAATCAACAGCACAAAATCAGACCAGTACAAATCTTTCAAATATTTCAGTAGAGTACCTGTGACCTCGGTCTCTGTTGTAAAGGAATTCAGTAGCTGTCTTCTTCGTCTCCTTCTGTCAAACCAGATGGTTGTATTGAGCAGTGAACTATGACTTCCACTATTTACAGCTCCCTTAAGTCAGGGAAGATTTGTGTCTTTTTTCCCCAACCCCTTTCCCTGACCTGATGATTAGCAATCTGTGACTTTGTCCTGCTTGTATTTAGTGTAGTGCTTTAATGAAGGGTGGTGTATGAAGGCAGGCTTTAACTCTTGTTAAAAAGAAAAAAGAAAATACAGATACCTTCTATAAACAGAAAGCAGATTTGTAGATTGCGAAGAAAAAGAGATCTTTTTCTTTTTTTTCTTTTTTTTTAAAGTACACAGGTTATATAAGGACATCAGTGTGAATGTGGAGGCTGTGTGATGCTTAAAAAAATAAAAGAAAATAAAAAAAATCCAGGATTAAAAAAATAATAATAATTAAATAAAATTTAAAAATCATAAATAAATTCAAATATTATACAATTATTAAGAAATATAAAAAATATATATTTTAATATATTTAAAATAAATATTTAAAAAAAAATCACACATTGTGCATTATTAATGCATTCATATTCCAGTTGGGTTTTTCCCCCCTATTTATTAATTCTTATGTTATATTAAATGAGCTATGAAACTGATACACGTTGTCAGATTTTGCTTTGCTCAGTTGTATAATTTACCCTTAACCTCTTTCTCATCAGTTCATAGTTGAGCACTAATACACTGCAAAAGTTTGCCAGCTTAATTCTTTCGAATGAAGTAAAATCTAGCTAATTTTTCTACACATAAATAGAATCCCAAGGAAAATGTTTTGCCATAGCTGTCTCCATCTCCAAACACCATCTTGAAACCATACTTTGAACTGATATTAAATATGAGGCATGCGCTTAGAAAGAATGTAATCAACAAAGGAGTGGTGTGGAGTTACTGTTCCCACTCCAAATTTGATCACTTTCCAATAACACCACGACCTGAAGTCTTTTATTCCTCTAAAAGCACAGCTATTTGCCAAAGCTAACCGTTTTTAAAAAATAAAATGACTGAAGAGCGACGTCATACTTTTTTAAGCCGGGATTGAATATCTGTGAAAAATGTTAGTTACTAGTAATACCCTATATTTTAATCTATAAACAATTGTTAAAGTTAAAATAAAAAATAGCTAAAAATGCCCTTTGTCATTTTACAGAAAGAACGTAATTGTCTCTGTCCTGAAGACTTGTCTGAAAACTCTGTTACGAAGAGCGACGCTGGAGACTCCTTCTAAAAATATATAACAAAATAGAAATAGAATACAGAAAATATCACCATATCAACAAATAAACAGGTTTTTTCATCAGATTACGTAGTCCCGGTTGCTATAGAAACAATAACGTATTAGAATACGTACGAAATGTAATAAAAACTACTAGGGATAATTCATCAAAACGTTTAGACCAATCAAAATGAAGCATTCACACAGTGCTGTGATATAAATATATGAACAATGACTTGATATAAATCAACTTTTGCACTCCATAGTATAAGGGATACAATCAAAGCAACTTAATGGATCATGTTATTTGACATTTTCCTGCATGGCACAGTATCATTTATTTCTCTTTTTTCAGAACAGGAAAGAACTCCATCATATTTTTATTTTCTGAGAGTTTCTTTCCATTGAATGGTTGTGAAAGTCCAAAACATCCTAAGATAGTCTGGACGGAAGTGGTTCTAAAACTGGACAAATTGTACAAACTCTTATTTCCTTCCCAGTACACAGTGGAGAGCAAGCAGTGCAAGAAAATTTATAGTCTCTATTCATCTGGGAGTTTTTCAAATCATTTTTTCCCCCTCTGTACGACTCCCAGTCCTGCTTTGTTCTGCACATGCTGTTCTCTCTCCTGCTGCTTTTTCTTTGCTCTTTGCTCTTTGCTCATACGTGTTTTAAGAATGTGTGAAAGAATGCCGTACCTTTCACAGACACGTTGACCTTGCCTCGTTTGCACCTACTCCAGACATTCCAGGGCGAATCGCTGAGTCCCGAGTCTCTGTTTGAAAGGAGTGTGAATGTAGAGGATATGTTGTGGCAACCGCTTTACTGAGTGATGCTGGGGTTCTTGAATGGTTCTTTTGTTGGTCTCGGTATTAAATTACGTACGAGATTTGGAGCACGCTTCACAGAAATCAGGGTTAAAAGGTTGCACGTTGTAGCTCTGCGTCATCACCATCTAGAGGGCGCCATTCCCAAACGTTAGGAGTCGCAAACAATTTCCTCAGTGAGATAAGGATATCTAGATCATAATGACCCGTTTTCACCCTCGATAGTTATAATTAAGCGAGAATTAAACTGCCTAACCCGGATGGTGCTCTTTGTCAAGCATTCTTGAATGACTTCATCTCCTTAAAATCTTCCATGACCCAGATCTGATGCGTTTAAACTAGCAAGTAATGGCTGGTGGCCTCTTTTTTGGTGCATCTTCCTACCTCTACACAGTGTCCTGACACTCTCAGTGGGTGGTATAGCCATGGCTGGCAGCCCAGAACAGTGCCACAACCGGCCACTTAACTCCTCATTTACATGTCAAAGCGCCAGCAGTGAGGTTTCCAATGTGGCTAATTTGCAGTGATACAGTTATGGCCCTCACTCATTCTGTCCTCTTCTGAAGATAACAATGATGACTTGATCTGGAGGGTTGACTCATGCCAACCCTGTTGCCATGGCGAGTGTGTGTTGCACGATTGACAAGGCTGAATAGGGGGTCGAAATGAATCGAGGCTACTGTCTCAAGTCCGAGGATGAAGCAATGCTAAAATTCCAGTCATTCCGAACGAGGAATGGAGAGATTCCCAGAAACGCTTTGTGTGGCTTTTGTGCTGTTTTTCTGTTTGGCTTCAGTTTGTGGAAAAGCTTGAGTATGCGCTTAATGATTTTTTTGTCTTAGATGTTTAAGTATGATTTATAAAACTCGTTCAATCAGGTTAAGGTTCTGATCAAAACGTTAGCGGTTCAAGTCCCAGCATTGCCAAGCTGCCACTGTTGGGTCCTTGAGCCAGCCTCTTACCCCTTTCTGCTCTCAGAGTACTGTATCATGGCTAACCCTGTGGTCTGACCCCAACTTCTTAAGCTGTGAAATACAAGAAAAGAATTTCACTATGCTGTAATGTATTTGTGAGAAATAAAGGCATATTATTCTTCTAACATCAGATTGGTCGAAAGTCACAACTGGTCTAGATGATCAATATAGACACAATGTGAACAGCAAAATGCTTTTAAACAACAAACTGTTACACCATCCATGGAGTGAACATATTAATCTAATTAAGCAACCAAAACTTAATGTTAACAAACTACATCATTGTTTATTGCGAATATCATTAATTGATTAATCTCTGCTTCACTTCATCATTATAACACCTTTATAATGGTTATTAAAATGGTGATCATTCCTCTATAATGCAAGCACTGTAATGGTTTATTGCTTTATTTTATAACTGATTCGACTTTTTTCAGCCAGAATTGAATATCTGTGAAAAATGTTAGACCCACGGAAGTTGAAATAAAAGACAGCTAAGACATAAAAAATGCAGCTTGTCATACCTTTTACCAAAAAAGGTAAACTTCTCTTTCCTGAAGACGTGTCTGAAAACTCTGATACAAAGAGCTACTTCTAAAAAATTAAACAAAATAGAAATATAACTAATTCTAATAAAAACATATCAACAGAAAAACAGTTTTTTTCATCAGATTGCCTTGTCCCTGTTACTACAGAAACGATAATGTATTAGAATAAGCTCATTCATATAAAATGTAATAAAAACTACTAGCTATAATTAATAAAAACCTTCGAACCAATCAACGTCAAGCATTCACACAGTGCTGTGGTATAAATGTGACATATTATAACATAATAATAATACTATTCGGCCATTTTTGATTTTATGATAATAAAGGAACATCTTAAAAATGACTTTTTTCAGAATCAAAGCAGCTTAATGGATCATATTTGAGTTAAGCTAACCCAGTCCCTAAACCTTTGTATCCTTTGTACGACTTGAGTCAAATAATATGGTGCAGATTTGGAAAGCTATATTGGATTTATTTCCACAAAACAGCAAATAACACTCAAAAAAATCCCCTTAATTACGTTGCCATCAAATGTCCATCTAAGATTAACCAGGCGTCCCAAGATTATGCCAACATAAACATTTATATTCTTTAGTCTACGTCAAGGGCTTGTTGGTTAGTCTCATAGAACTAAGACAGGGTGACGCTAACTCCTTGACAGAGGTCAACTTGAACCTTCCTCTCACCAGCTTTGACCCCAGACCACCCTGTTTCTCAAAAGTCAGTCGGGGATTTCGCCAGCTTTTGGTCATTCCTGTTAGCTTCAGCTTGAGCAAGCCACTTTCGCCTGCTGAAGGTCAGGCATCTGACCCTTGAAGAGAGTCTGCTCCCTGTTCAGTATGCCAGATCAGGTTCTCATGGCCACACAACAAGCATGGCTCCTGTCTTCTATGAGTTATTAAGAGTCGCAGATACCACCGAAAACAAGCAGCCCAGTTGAAGGAATTCCGGAGGGACTGTAACTGTTATCTTCTCTCTCTTCTCTCAGTTGGAAAAATTGCAAAATTAGATTTGTATTAAGCGTCCATGTGATATTTTTTGCAACCATTTTATGTACATTAAGCTCAAAATGAGTCAAAGTAAGTGAGTGTTTAACTGTGACTCACCCTGCAACCTACCCCCCCCATTTCCTCTCAAAAGGAAGCCCTGTGTTTGGGGCCTAATTGGTTATGCCTCTTAACATCGCCACATTCCATGGGAATTTACAGGACTTGTAGTCTCAGGCCCTCAACCAAGCCTAGTAGCTCAGCTGCCTCTGACAAATGCGTTCCACTTTGGCATGACACCCATCAAAAGCATGATTGTGTATAGATGAGAGCGAGCATTGATAGGCGGAGAGCTCTTTGCCCCGGGGCTCACAGAAGCGTGCTCTCACCCCCCTCCCCAAACAAATTCCAGGAAATGCTCAAACATCCCTGTCTGTAGTATGTCCTTGGTGCTACTAACTATTGTAAGATCTTCCTTATAGTCAGATTTTTCATCCTCTTCCTCTTTTTGTAAAAAGAGAAAGGGTCAACTATGTTGATTTATCACTTGGTGACTGAAGTAGCTGTCTCTGATTTATAGCTGCGGACTCCCCGGATTCCCAAACACAAGCGATGTCTCTGTGCTGGATGGGGGTAGTCTATTTATACCCTTGTCTGCGGGTGTCTGGAGAGTAGTGAAAGCTTTCAGGGGAGGAATGCCAACAGGCTATACATGGGCCACATGGCAGTCAGCAACTCTGCGTTTGTTTTGGTTTGATTGCAATTCTATGCAGTGTGACATCTTACATCTACACTGATAACCTTCTGTTCAAAACTCTGTTCTTGGCTAGCAGAACCTGAAAGACTCCTTTGAACACCCAAGGAAAAGAAAAACATCCTCTAATGTGGTTTTCCACTGTAAGGATTAGGATTAACTAGTAAAGATATTCCCGATTTAGGATTATTCGGTAAAGAGATTCTTGATTATGATTAAACCAGTAAGGTATTCCAGATTAGGATTAACCAGTAAACGTATTTCTGATTAGGATTACCAATTAAACGTATTCCGGATTAGGATTAACCAGTAAAGGTATTCATAGTTCTTTCTGCCTGCAGGCGTCTCCTCTCGTCCTGCTGTCTCCCTGGTCTGAATCCATGAACCAGCTCATGAAGAGACTGGACCGGCTCAATCTGGACATTGAGGAAGCCCTGAGCGCCAGCTCCTCCCCTTCTGACACACCCTGCACCACACGGAGACAACCGTTCAACGATAAAGCTTTTCACCAGGTTAGCAACAGACTCTAACTTGTTTTTTTTTGTTATAATGATGGAGGAAACATCGTGTACTTAAAGCCTAGAATTCTGATTCTGAGTAACTCCTGGTAAATCTCTGTGATTATTTTGAGGCAGTGCAAATCACATTTTTAAATTCTATTAGTTGGAAGGATGGAGGAAGTCCAGAATCAGATGTCTCTAAGCAAGTTTCATATTTTCTTTTCTTCATTCTTTCTTTCTATTTTTTGTTAATCAAATCAAGAGCTGCTCCGGTGAAGCAAAATACATCAGTGTGTGTACAGAATCCATTTCCTTTTCCATTTTTCTTCCAAATCACATGCTATATTGAATAACATCAGTCCCCGAGTTCTGGTTATAAGGGTGCTCTATCGATTGGGTAATAGATTCAGTGTATATTTCAAATTCATAAGGAATCCATATTTATTTCAAGAGCATTTACGTGACGAAGTCTATAAACTGACGGATTCATCATGGTCTCAAAAGCACAATGAAATCAACCACCGTTATTAAATCCCACACCATCCATAAAACCGTGAGAACGTCGTCACATGAAGCGCCGATGCAGCCCTCTAGTCCAGTTCGTCAGAATTCTCGCCAAATGTCGCTCACAAGGCCAGTTTCTAACAAGTCACGCCTGCTTGAGCTTAAAATCGATTACTGGAGCGGTATGAAGTAGAAATCTAGGTGGATTTTACAGCCTTTTCCTCAAACAGGTGGCCTCCTAAAAGCTATACATATAAATCAACAGCGCAGATACAGACAGACATTTTATACACTTTTGTTTTCAGTATCAACCAATAGAAATAGTTCAGATGCCTAGACGTGTTATTGATATTCATCCCATGAGAGGGTGTCTGGAAGGGACATGACTTTTGATACCAAAATGTGTTGGATTTCTCATGGCGTCCTTTATAAATTTTTTTGTTTTTTTTTGTTTTACTGCCCTCAGATGACATGCAACAGTCTGGTAAAGATTGCACAGGGCTGTGGAGATTGAGACAGAGGTCTATTGTGTTGTCAAGCTTCACCACTGGGAACTTTCAAATCTACTTCTAAAAAAACCCGCATTGAAGCTTGTGACACGTCCAGCCCATAAACCAGACTTCAGAAGGAAACAAAAGTGGCTTTTGGTTCCTCATGAGTGTCCGACAAAGCGTCTGTTCTTTAACCAGAGCTCTGTTGGTGTGTTTGTATCATTCTGTCCACTCGAGATGCTTTGAGCGATACACTTCTCACAGCCACTCTGACTAGCATTACTAGTTCCCAGCAATCTAAGGTCTATTCTGAGAAAGGTCATATTCGCCAGCTTTTTATCTATTCGCTATTTTTTCCTCTCAATCGAATCTTGGACGTCTTTGGCTTTGGCTCTGGCTTGGATTCTTTCCCTTGTCACTGACCTCTGTTCTGATTTCCTCTTTCCCATTGCGAGTCCTCTCCAGAGTCCATCCTGTCCAAACCGTCTTTCTGTGTGTGGTGACTGTGGTCTTGCTGTCATTACAGAGCACAACAGCGTGGGGATCAGAGGGAAACCAAACCCTGAACAATAACAGGATCGCTAGAGGACCAAGCTGGAAGGAATGCCATGGTCAGGATATCTTCTTACCTAACTCTTCCTCTGTGACCAGGGCACGTCCCAGAAAGACAGAGGTACGTGGATGATCTCACTTTATTGAGATTTCACACTCTTTGTGCTCTGTGTCACAGCGCGTACTCTGAGCGACTTACTGGTCCGGGCAGATAAAATAATAATAATAATGTCAGGAAATCACATGGTGCTGAGGCATTAACGAGTAATCATGTGATGAACTGAAGCTTGGAAATGTTTAGTAAGGATCCTGGGTAACAATGCAGCACTACAGATGGATTCTAAATGATATTTAAATATTTTTTTAATCTGCTACAAAAAATACAGTTAATGTAAATACAATCAGGATTGAAATAATGTTAAAAAAATAAACATCAGCTCATTTTAGTTTGGGAAAAATGTCATTATTTTTTGTATATGTTTCTGATGTTTATTTATTAACATTTTTGTTTTTAGTACAAACTAAGAGATATTCAGGATGTGATATTATACTGTATATACTGTATGATGAGACTCATGCTAACAGTCTCTATGACACCCATATTTATAATTGATGATGATTAAATATGGAATTAAATTCTTTGCAAGTTGGTAAATATTCTTAAGTTTAAATAATCATAAGCATTTTTAAATAAAATCATAAAGCTTAATAATTGGATATAAATAATGTCTTGGAAACATGTTGTACTATTCCCTTAATAATATTTGTGTAATATTTATTAACATTTAGTAACAGTTATTAATATTTATCAAAAATATTATATATGTTACCTTAAAATCATTATATTCCAGATGGATTATAAAAATACAAATACAGATATACTATCAAAAATACTTAATAATTTCTTAATTATTAATTAAAATATATTCTAACCTAAATTGTTCTATATTGCATTACAAAACATTATATGATTATAACAATAAATATAAAAATAAATAGCACCTTACAAATTTTAATAAAATTCTCTCTATAATATAATATAATATAATATAATATAATATAATATAATATAATATAATATAATATAATATAATATAATACATAAAAAATGAATAAATAAAAAAATAATAATAAAGAAATAAATAGCACCTTACAAATTCCAATAAAATTCCTTCTGTAATAAGGAATAGGTTAAAATATACACTTGAGCTATTTGGCATTGACATTTTAAATGTTTATTATGTGATTATAACTGTTAAACAACAGTACAGTTACATTATAAACATTCACGGATTATAATGGGTCATAAAGGTTGTTCATTACAGCACATGACATTCTAATGAATAGTCACAACTGAGTTACAAGATTATAAATCCTTCAAAATGAAAATCTGCATGGGGCATGATTAGCATTTAATATAATGCCAACAAGGAATCCTTAGCAACTCACCGACAGTTAGAAGCACTGGAATAATGCTTTATAAACGAGGGCTTCATAGGAAGTGAATTCAGAGTGATGGTAAACAGAGCGATTTGTGAGGGTTGTGTAATTCCTCCAGTGTTTGGATTGCTGAGCAGTTTGTATGTTTTTAATAGCCAAATTTTGCCTTAGTGACATTTTGTTGTTCATCTCCTCATAGTAATGAAGTCAGATGATAAACGAAGGTCTGTTTTCAAAGCTGGAACACACAGTCGATTATTTTTGCTCAGTGAAAGGAAATAAGAGAGAGGGAGAGGGAGAGAGAGAGAGCGAGCGAGTGAGAGAGAGAGAGAGAGAGAGAGAGAGAGAGAGAGAGAGAGCATATAAGTGGATTTAATGGCTACTACTGGTCCTTAGCAGCACTATTTTATATTAAATGTCATTTACAGACACAGCACAGCTTGTAAATTTCAGCTTGAGGATTCACAGTCACTGCATGTTATCTGCTTAGGAAGGAAAGAATGAAGCACTGGTGAAACATTTAGCCCGAGTCATGCAAAGCCAAGTCTGTATTTGCAGTTTGCGTTACGCATGATCAAGAATCTACATTAGAGACTATTGAAGGCTTTGCCAGATCTGGTATCTGCTAGAACACAGAAGATTGCTTTTCATGCACAATAGAAATTTACTCTTCCTGATTATTGATGTCTATTAAAGTAAAACTCTCCATGAACTATACAGTATATTGCACTGAAATTCTTGTCATGTTTATGTAGTAGGTGCTAATTTGTTGGCTTTGATTATTCCTGAGAGAGGCTAGCACTTGTGTGCTAGCATATCCATCCATCCATTTTCTATACCCGCTTTACTCCTAATTAGGGTCACGGGGATCTGCTGGAGCCTATCCCAGCACTCATTGGGCAAAAGGCAGGGGTACACCCTGGACAGGTCACCAGTCCATCACAGGGCCACATAAATAGACAGACAACCACACACACTCACACTTACTCCTATGGGCAATTTAGAATGACCAATCCACCTAATGTACATGTTTTTGGAGAACATGCATGCTACTGTACTGGCATATGTTGTTAATAAATATTTTTTAGGGAAAGAAATTTAGCTCCTGTTTAGCTTTCTGTTAGCTCCTTAAATGAAAGCATTTTGTCTTCACACACCTTTTCCTGAGTGACTTTCAGTGCCATATTATTTAGAAATCCAGCTCCGAAGACATCGCATTGCATGAAGTTCCATGAAGCTAAACAACATACAGAGTTGTTCTTGGCTAGTTAGCGATCTAATAACCGTTGAGTGTGATGACGTTAATGGTGGTGATCTTTTCTAAAATACACCATTCATAAACATCTCACAGTGTTATTTATACATGACTCCAAATGTAATGGCAATGATTTCATGTTACGCAATTTTTTTCAATTATAGGACCGTTTTAATATAAAAGTTTTATTGCTCATTTTTTGGAGACATGGTCCTTTTGGCCAAGTAGAGAACCCTAGGGTTCTATATAGAACCTCAAGGGAACCACAAACAGGGTTAAGGGAGTTCAGGGGTACTATTTCAGTTTCATTATAATCGTGTCTAATAATAATAATAATAATAATAATAATAACAACAATAATAACAACAATAATAACAACAATAATAACAGGAATCAGAGTGAATGCCATCAGTCTGACTATCTGTTTATACTCTGTGGGAATCTTACACACCACAACGTTATGCACATTTGGTTTCCGGCTGCCAGAGTAATCCAGCTTATGTTGATGTTACATTGAGTTTCCCGGCGGTCCTCCAGGCAAGGAGAAGGGGATAAAGTTTAGGTCATTAGCAAAGCTACAGAGTTTACAGCTGCTTCACTTTCAACTCCTTTTGTCACTTCATTTCAGTGCAAAGGCTTCAAAAGCTCTTTCCCCCATGTTGTTTCCCAAACATGATCAGATGAGCAACGCTGAGTCTCAATGAGCACGATATCTGTGGGAATCCAGTTCTTTTCCGTTCGACTGGAGAGGAAGGCCAGATGTGTTTGTTTAATCTTGGAATAGCTGAGCAGTGTGGCACTGCTAGGTAGCTTTTTTTATTTGGTACATGGGAACATGGCTACAGATTTCTGAAAAGGACCGAGGAGGCCCACTAGTGTGAGAATGTTTGTGTGTGTGTGTGTGTGTGTGTGTAAGCATTTGTATTTGTGTGTGGCGGTTGAAGAAGGTAATTGGCTTGGAGGGAGTAATAGAATGATTTGGCTTTGGGCCCTCTGACAAAATGAAGTCTGGTTCTCAGAGAAGCTTAGCAGGTCACAGAGCTCCAGAGCCGTTCCAAGGTTGTGGAGTAAATGAATAGGCTTCACTGCTAACAAATGAGAAATCTGAAACTCTTAAGGCAGAGCAGTGATTTTTACCAATTGTAGGTTCAACTGGATTTGCTTTAAGTCTCACACAAAGCCGACTGCCTGCCATCCGACGCTGTCTGTCTGACGTCACTAACTGTCTGTTGCTTGTGGTGTCCGTGCTACTGTTCGCCTCATTTCAGTGCCTGGCAGGTGTCAGTGTTGGAAGCTAGCAAAAAATAAATTATTCTTATGTATAGAAGTAACCTAAAACCTTACATCTAATTTCTTCTTATTTTATACTCATTTACACCACCTTCTGCTCATCTGCTAGAGCTAGCTATATGATTTTTTAACTAATAAAAATAGTACAACAGGCAATTCAAATAGATTCACATCAGTAGAAAAATAGTAGTTTGTTTGGCTATAGATCCCTGACTGGATACGAATGCATATTCATGACAGATCATTATACTAAATACTACAGTTAAAGAAGAACGAATATTTCAACCCACCTACATTATTTCCCTGAAGGTATTTCAAAATACTAATTTTATAATTTTCTGTTGCATCAGTTCATTTACAATTGTGTCTTAATTGGGAGCCTGTTATTAAGAAAACAATAAAGTAGACATCATAGCTCATCTTCTCCACCGGCTGATAAATTGACCATTACAAGCGAATGACAATTATAGGCAATCCATCCATCCATCCATGTTCTGTACAACTTTTTCCAAAATCTGTTGCAGGGAACCTGGAGTCTATCTCAGGCTTGGTACTGATCAAAGTCAATGTAATTTAACTGCTTTTATTTCCACCAACTCTTCTGCAATTACGTATGTGTTATAAACAGTCCTAACATTGCTGATTTTTCCTCCGAATTTATCCAAGATTTTTGTAAGCAACCAAGATGGAGGTGGAACAAGGTTCTGTTTTAGGAACACTGGATGCAAGTACATCCTAGATGAGATATCTTCCATTTACACTTCTGTCATTTGGCAGACCTCTTATCCAGAGGGACTTGCATTTTTAATTCACATTACACAACTGAGCAATTAAGGGTTAAGGGCCTTTCCCAGGGGTCCAGCAGTGGCATTTTGATAAACCTGGGATTCGAAATAGCAACCTTCCAATCAGTAGTCCAACACCTTAACCACTAAGCTACCACATCCCAGCATAGTCCATCATAGGGAACCATTTGCATACCTATACCTACTTACCCCAGCCAGTCTATCTACTTTAAGATGGAAGGTGGGAGGAAACCTGGAGAACCATGAGGAAACCCACATGGATTTAGGGAAAACATGCAAGACAGTAAGCAAAGCAGGAATCCTCGAGCCACCCATTTTAAGTAATTTAAATATTTATGATGTTACAATGTCATTCATTCAGAGGTAATAGACAAGGATGGATGAATGGATAGTTGGATAGATGGTAGCTATTCCTAGATTTTCAGTTGCATTTGCTTGGAGCTTAGTTTTTCCTGGTCCTTTTTTCACTTTTTCACTTAGGACATTATTAGCCTCTCTCATCAGCTAAGGGATGTCCTCTGCAGTCACAGTTAGACCAGGAGGTTATGTCTCACCAGATTACTGAGTGTATGATTGTTGTTCATGTTTGTGTACCAAATTGGACCTCACCCTGTCTTTCCCCAGCACCTCTCTGGCATCTCCTTGCACTTGGGACACTGTAATCATTCAGGCCATTTAGAAATGTCTGATAGTAAGTCAAGGTTACTGGACTGTTCCACTGTCCCACATTTTCAAGATCTTCCTGATCACCTTGATATATTTCTACTAGACATTTTAATTGCCCTGGATGTCTGGAAAAGCTGATAAGCATCCAGTTTGTGTGTCTGAGACAGTCCTTAATTTATTTTCCTTGTTTTCTTATCCAAATTAATCAGCCAGTTTGGTGTTCGCATTTGTTCCTGGGAAATCCGATAGCCAGGCATTTGATTCTTCAGACATTCATTTGTCTACATTAGGTTGAAATCCAAGAGTTCAAGGCCAGCAGCTGGTCCGTGTCAGACTGTACAGAGTGTGTATGTTAGTTCTCAGTCCACCTGCAGGTGTGTAGGGTGGGATAAGTGTGGAGAGGAAAGCAGCTCAGCTGGATGGAGATAGATTACAGAGCTGAGAGCAGCTCAGGAGGCCAGGATTTGTTCTGTTCCAGTAGAGCTTAAACTTCAGTGCGAACTATGGGGCCAACATCGCTCCTGCAAAGTGACAAAACACTGCTGGGTTGAGAGGTCAACCTGCTGGACTTTCTCCTATTTTCACTCCTTACTGTATTCCATTCACTGTTTTTTTTCCACTGCCTTTGATTTTCAAGACTTTTTTGTCTTCTCTGTAGCTTTTATCGGCAGCTAATTTCTTATATTTCTGTTTCTTATATTTTAAGACTTCTGGCTTATGCCCAGTAACGGAATACTCACTTGAATTCACTTAAATTCACTTTTCAACCTGATCTCTGTTTAAAGCATACAATCAAGTCGCAGCTCCCATTTCTTGATCTTCTGCCACCAATGGTACGATGAAGACAAACCATAACCGTAGCTATTTATTTTATTAGCATTAATGATAATAATAAAGCTCATGTAACAAATAGGAAAGATTGGTAAGAGTTGGGAAGGTTGCCCTCTTCAATGGCTGTGTCATTTTCTTTTAATTTAACATACTTTTAATAGAGGTCTACATATAATATAAATGATAAAGAAAGATTTGATTGAAGAATTTCATGAATGTGTTTGACAGAAATATATGAATATAGAAAGTTTGTAAATCTAAATAAAGCTTAGATGCTTAGAGATTGTCAAAATATTGGCCTTTCTTGAGTAGGTTAAGTATCCATGCTTGTTTTGGTGTAATGGTGGATTGAGATATTCAGGCCAGTACAAGAGGTATTAATGGAGCGTTCTGTGTAAATAGAATGTATAAACATGGTACTGGTATGTATTTCATTATAATGCCCATCCTGTATAGGCTTGTCAGTCATAAATTCATACAGAAAGAACAGATTCCTTTCTCATCTTTTGTCTTTGACTGTAGCTTATACACACAGGAATTCTTGGAAGTGTTGCGCAAACCCACAGCAAATAAACGAGTAGTGTTGTGTGCCAACAGACAAAGCATGATGGTTTATCTACAAGAGCATGTGCATGCTTAGGACAAAATCCATAACACAATGTTCTGGAGGATCTGTGTCTCTTACAGTGCATACACTCATATGTGTACATAAAGCATGACATGCATCCATGGTTTAGTGCAATGCGATCCTGTCACGGCCATCAAGTGTGCTGGCACAGAGCCTGAAATCTGTCCTAAACATGGTCACCCCTTAGCCTCCTCACTGATTGAATGTGTAATCTGAGGTCATCGAACAGGCTGCATACTGTTCGACTCCGCAAACACAAAGTTCATTTCACCTGCAGAGGACTGTGACAGTGAAAGATTCAGGTTTCTGCAGAAGTGCTTATCCACACGTCTTCCCCAGGCCGTATCTGTCATAACACAGCAGAGGTTCTGCACTGGGCCCAGCGCATGACCACATTCCTTTCGAGTCCTCTGGGTGGATGGTTCTAAAAGCTACCTCTTTCCCAGCTGTGTAGAAAGTGTGGTATGATAGATGGAGCGTTGTCTAATAGCCTCAGCAAACCTTCCGTCAAAGTAGCTCCAGTAGCCCCTTGTATTTATAACCAGACAAAAAGGTTTAAAGGTGATGGATAAACTATGGAATGTATTGAAATCTGAAGAGCAGCTAAATATAGAGATGTGCTCACATGCTTTTCATGCAAGTGGAGGTGAAGAATTGTTTTACTGGACCACATCTGAGTTGGTTAAGGACTCTGGGTGCACTTTGAAACACATGCTGTGGGCATTGTTTTCTTGTTTTTTTTTTTTGTTTGTTTTTGCTGCTTTCTCCATTTCTCCATCTTACACAACCCACTATTATTCTACCTTCCTCATTCCCCTTTCGTTTTGTTTATTTTTATTACCATTCTGGCTTCTTTTGTGCACTGTAGGCAGAAGTGGAACAAAGAAAGGCCAAGCTTCTTAAAATGGTAAGGTAGTACTTGCTTGTGTTGCACTGTGTGGCATAGATACTGAAATTATCTAGATAATAACTACAGAACAGGTGGGGTTTGTCCATGTTTTGTACGAGTGGATAGGATTGGATAAACTTTGTTCAGAAGTGAGTTGAATTTGTCAAATCTTTGGTGGGAGTGAGTAAGATTGGTTAAACTTTCAGCTGGGGCAAGTGCAATTGATAATACTTTCTCCTGGGAGTAGAACGGACAGGTCAAACTTTCTCTAGGATCATGAACTTTCCGCAGGATTTAATGGAATTGGTCAAACATTCCCTGGGAGCATATTGAGAAACCTTCCACAGGAGTGGGAAAGAATTGGTCAAACTTTCTGCAGGGGTGGGTGGCATTACTCAAATCTTCTGCAGGAGCAGGTAGGATTGGTCAGACTTTCTGATAGAGTGGGTAGCATTGGTCAAAACATTTGTAGAAGTAGGTAGGATTGGTCAGACTTTCTGCAGAAGTGAATGGATTTGGAAAAACCTTCTATAGGAGTAAGTAGAATTGGTCAGACTTTATGCGGGGGTGGGTGGCATTACTCAAACCTTCTGTAGGGGCAGGTAGGATTGGTCAGACTTTCTGATAAAGTGGGTAGCATTGGTCAAAACATCTGTAGAAGTAGGTAGGGTTGGTCAGACTTTCTGCAGGGGTGATTGAAATTGATAAAAGTTTCTGTAGCAGCAAATGGGTTTGATCAAATTTTCAACTGTGGCAGGTGGACTTCATTAAAGGTTTTTCTGGAGCACAGGGAATTGATCAAAATCTCTGTTGGACTTGGAGGAGATGGTCAAACTTTCTGTTGGTGTGGGTGGGATTTGTCAACCCTTATCCAGGGGTTGGGAAAATTGTTCAAACTTTCTGCAGGAGTGGGTGGAATTGGCCAAACAGGAACTGGGGGATTGGTCAATCCTTCTGCTGGAACAGGTGGGATTGGTCAAACTTTCTCCTGGAGTGGGTGGGGTTGGTTAAATATTTTGTGGTTGTGGGCAGGATTGGTCAAACTTTCTGTGGGAACAGGCGGAATTGGTCAAAATTCCTTTGAGTGTGGGCAAGATTGGTCAGACTTTCTTTGGGAGTGGGTGGAGGTGAGATTAAAAACAATCCTGCACACCTCTAGTGTGAGAATTTCCAAATATTATGATATTTCGCAGCTCCATTAAACTTCTCTGGGTTAAGGATCAGCACAAAAAGTCTGGACTGAGATGACAAACTGCAGGAGGGGGCCTCAGAGTGCCTTCTCTGTGATTTAAGTTTCATAATATCAGCCATTTATTCATGGATCTCTGGTGTGGTTGGGGATAGACAAGCCGGCCAAATATAACAGTACAAAATGAATTGTAAGGGGAATTCCAAACATAAAAAATGTTTCATGGGCCATGGGGGCTAAGAGCAAAGAGAAAGTAAACACAGAAGTTAAAGTAAAAGGCCATCTTGGTATATGACAAGGAACACTGATGGTTATGTAATAAGGGTTTTATGACCTTTGTTCTCGAATCCAGCTCAAGTAAACAGTCAAGTGCAGGTTTGCACACCATTTGGTCGTCAATCAGGTTTTTGATTTCTGACATAGTTGTGTCATACACTTCTTTCTGGAGAGAGCAAGGACAATGGCAAACCTTTTTTCAGGTTGTTTCTCTAATGATTTTGGTCAACAGTCCTTTTAATAGTTGCCATTTCACCCATAGTTCATATGAACTTTGTTGTTTTTGGGGCGGTGGTGGCTCAAGTGGTTAAAGCTCTGGGTTGTTGACCGGAAGATTGGGGGTTCCAGTACCGCCAATTTGCCACTGTTGGGGCCCTTGAGCAAGGCCCTTAACCCTCTCTGCTCTAGGGGCGCTGTATCTTGGCTGACCCTGCGCTCGGACCCCAACCTCCAAGGATGGGATATGTGAAGAAAGACTTTCACTGTGCTGTAATGTATACAGTATGTGACAAATAAAGGCTATTTCTGTTGTGGGTCAAACTGTAGTTGTCAAAATCAATGAGAAGGCAAACTTTTGCACTCAGTTGTATTCACACTGTGGAAACTGATACTGGCAATGTTTGACAGATGATATCCTAGTTTATAATACTTGTAATTGTTTTGATCGTCCCTTATCTCATCCTGTTGGATCGATTGCTCTTATTCCAAACAAACTTATTTGCACTACACTGTACACCTCATGGATTTTTATTTCTTCCCGTTTCTTCACATTACCTGAAACAAACATATCCAAATAATAAAAAAAAAAAAACCCATTAGAATGCAAAAACATCAAAACGTTTTTTAGGTGTGAACGCAGGACATTCCTCTGCGCATGACTTGTACATAAATATGTGCGTGTGTTGCTCTAGGGTTACAAATCCTGCAGGGATTTGATAGTTGAGTAAAGGGATAAAAATTTCAGGTTGCGGGTGAAAAACAGGACTCTTGTGGATTAGAAACACAACCCCGTCTCTAAACAAGTAGCACTTGCCGTCTGGCCTGGACTGAGGGCACGTTAAATCATGCAGGCCCGGGGTCAGCTCACTGATCTACAGCTCTGTGGGAGAAAGTTGCAGTGCGGTGGTCAGGTGATAGCTCGGTTCACGATGACTGGGGGGTGAGTGTTATTAATATGTGTTAAAATCTACAGCTCATGTTGCTGAGAAGTATATACAGACAACACAGTCTGGTCTCACTGACCTTTAGACCCCTTGAAGTGGAGGTTTATGTATAGTAGTAAAGCATGACTCCTACTCTGTCTGTACTTTAATACATGCAGTATGGGATAACCAGAGGATAGTCTAGTCTGTATACATTTAATGCAAAATGTGTTTAATCCTAGTTTAAAAACATTCCTTTATCATTTTAGTTGGAAAAGAATGACTATTAAAAATTGAAAGCTTTTCAATAATTCTGTTACAGTTGGGTAAAATAAGCCTCCTATTAAGATTTCCCACATATTTACAGTATATCAGTGTTGGGAACTCCATATTAATTCAATTTTCAAGTCAATTTATTTGTATAGCACTTTTAAAAATGTCTCAAAGCAGCTCTACAGAAGTATAGAAACACAGAAAAAGTTATAGTATAAAGTTTAAAGTTAAGTTACTATTTATCGCTAGTGTTTATTCCTAATGAGCAAGGCTGAGGCGACGGTGATGAGGAAAAACTCCCTGAGATGATATGAGGAAGAAACCTTGAGAGGAACTAGGCTCAGAGGATGAGAACCTCATCCTCATTTGGGTGACACTGGACAGTAAACAATGTAAATGTTGATAATGTCCTTTCTACAACAGTTTATAGTCATGAGGAATTGTGCAACCAAGAGCAGTGTAGTTTCTGAGTTCATTATAGACTTAGCACTAATTCCTTCCTATCGAAAGACTGAGGCAACGGCAGTTCAAAGACGACATGACTGTCTCCATCATATTATAACCAATACACCGAAAAGTACTGTTCCTATATTGTTATGTCTATATATAACAACATGTCTTCCTATATCTGTTCATAATGGTTAGTTCAGCTTTCCAAGAACCTTCAGGTTTATCAATAATAATGTCAATTTAAGGCTGTGAGATTTATTGAAAACTGTTTTAACTATAATGTGAAAGCAAAATTAGAGCGTTTTGTTCATAAGCTACAGAGGTGTGTGTAGGAATGTGGTGAATATGTGGTGAATGTAGTATATGTAATCTAGCTTGCTTTGGTAATATGGAAAATGTCATCATTTTAAGGAATTTTATTTGGTAATAATGAAGCATAACCTTCCCATTATTAAACCCTAGTCAATAGAAACATGATGTTTTTATGTGGAAGAAACTGATTTCTTTTAAACTGAATTAATACCTGCTCTTGAATTATATTAATTAATTAAACTGCTGCTGAAAGGGTGGAATAACTCATCCAGAGGAAAGTGCTATCTTCCATTCCATTCATCTTATCTCCATTCCATGTCCATGACTAGAGTCACAGTGCTTGGGGGATTAATTTTAAACTTTAATCCTAAAGTATTTTTCATTCTATTTATATTTTAGATCGATGTTTCTATGCTTCTATAAAGCTGCTTCGAGACAATGTCTGATGTTAAAGCCAGGGAAGAAAGAGTACACGGTCCTTCTCACCCAGATAGCACGCCAAATTTCTTCTCTTGGTCTCCTGGCCACGGCTGGCTGATGGTGTCATCATCGGGATTTGACCTCGCAATGTCTGGGTGATAGTGTGAACGCTTTTCCTGGTGAACTTACAAAACAGCATGCTATATTGCTCACGCAAAAGACTCCGTCAGGGCACAATTGTGAAATCCTGTGCCATAAATAAGTAAATCAGGGTGTGATAAAGTATACTGACCAATGTACTGTAAATCCATAGCTTGTGTATTACTTCACTGAGATACTCACGTAGATGAGTGTAAATATTTGCCTTCTCCAGTTTTCTGGGTTAAACATAATGTAAGCACCTGAGTCAAAGTCAGCAGACTGAAAAGTATCTAGGAGCCAGAGAAGGAGATAAAAGGTATCAGGGGGAAAAAATGGGTTTGGGGAAAACAGTATCTGGGAAAAAAACTAAAGAAAAAAGAATGTGAGAAAAAGTCTGTTTTATTTAACTTTATGTATAGTAATAAGACGCAAAACTCACTCAACTGCTCTGTCTCTTGTTTCTAGATGTCAGCGAAGAGAAAGCATGGCGGAGCAGGTAAGAACCGGCTTTCTTTAACTTCTTGGAGCTGTGCTTACAGACGTCTCTTGACAACTGGCTTCAGCATATAAACCATTAAATTGATGTGTTGGGTTCAAGTGGAAGCTTTCTCATCAGCGACTTCTGAGCTATTAGAAATCCAAAACCATTAGCGGTTAAAAGGTTCCTCGATGGTATTTTCTCACAGCCAGTTTATCTGTGAGAGACAAGAGAGGCCATGTGTGTGACACAGTGTTTAATCACATTACACGTGTGGTGTGAGGTGAAGAGAGCCTGAGCGCTCTCTGACACAATTGAATTACAAAAGCGCACTAGAATGTGGATGATCATGAAGTCAAGAAGGAAACTTTTTCAGGCTTTTTGGTTTTTTAACTCCAAAGAACTTGTGCCCTTTTGTTGTTGTTCTCTGTAGTCTGGCTCATGTCTGAGTTGGTACAGAGAGACAGGGACAGGTGTCTGTGTGTCTGGAGTTTAGAGAATGCAGAAGCATGTATCCCCCATTTATAGGCTTGGTGTGAGGTACAGTTTACATGTGTGGGGGGCGGCATACCAGAGCATTGTTACTGTTATGGCGATCTGAAATATTTGGCGTGGCATGATGTGGCCCAAGGGGGGCAGCTGCGAGATCTCGACTGGGCGTTCTGGGATTCCAGTTCGGGCTCATGTTGCTCTCTCACATGACCCTGAGGTCGCATAGCAATGTGGCACAAAGGTACATTATGGCACGTTGACGCTTCTCACTTTCAGACTCACATCAGTCCTGCTGTATCTGTGTGGCCTGAATGACGGACGTGAAGGCAGCAACACTCGAACATGGCATTACCTCATCATGAACCAGTCTGGAGCATGTACTCAGGGTTTAAAGGATCACTGACATTTCAGGAACACTTTAGTTGACGGGCATAAGCTTTGAATAAATCTTTTATACGGTGATGATGGAGAATTTGTCTGAGGTCATGTTCAGGTTTTGTATTTTATATATATCTACAGTGTTTTCATGAATATATCATGTCTATATGAATGTCATTTTTATATAAATCCCTGATTATTAAAATCACCGATCACTGACTGATAAATGATGATGAATGGTCTGTTATTGATGATGTATACTTTGTTATTATATCAGCCATTTAAAATGCCAAATTAATGCTTCAGGCAAAGATTTCATAAGGAGACAAAAGAGATAAAAGTCATGTCTGTTTTCATTGAGGTGTAACTATAAATGGATAAAAAATATTAAGTGCTGTAGTGTAAGAGGAATAAAACATTTCAGGATGTGCAGTTAAAGGAAAATAATCAACTTCAAGATGGTAAAAGTGACTGTGCTTCATCACACCATCCCTGCTCTGGTGGTTCTCCTTTAACCGAACATCCCCAAGTGTTCTAATTATTTATTATTCTTACTTTTTGTTAATCAAACCGAATAACAGAGGTTGTTCTTTCTTTATTGTACAGGCAAAAATCACAACATTTCGATGATTTTCTTCTTGTTTTCGTTGTGTCCGTGTTCATCATTGAATGTCTTTGAGTGGTGAACATGAACCTCATTATTAGACACTCAGGGATTTAAGAATTTTTTATTTTTTTTTTATAAATATGGTCCATTATTTCCATTCCGAAAGTCGAAAGTATTAACAAACTTCCAAGCATTATGCAGTGCTTATAGAGACTCTATAAATATAAAAAAAAGTATGAATGATAATCCTTTGGAAAAAAACAGTCAGGTGGTTATCGCTGATTAAGCGGTCGCCACAGTGGCTACTCATTTGGGAAGTTGTAGTTGGAGGGTTAATCATCAAAATGACTTCATTTGGTTGTGTTTATTTTGGAAAAGTGTTTTACCATGTGTGGGACGCTGCCCTTATCCGTATTAACTGCGCATACTTTAGCTGGAAAGCTTCACTCGGTGTCACAATGTGTTACGTTCAGCCACGTGTTTCGAATCGAACAGCCTCGCTAATGGCAAAAAAATAACGATGATGCCATAAAAAGTCCAAGCCCATACAGTTCTGGGCACATGATATAAAAATTCCCCTCTCATATTTTACTACTGAGCCATACAGCCTGCATGATGTCAGCGTACGTTGAGGCCAGATGGCGAACAGACGCTCCGTAGCGCACTAATCATCTCATTACAGTGGTGCTCTGCAGTGAAATGTACAGCGAGGGATCCAGACCACAGCCAGAGTTACAGCGAGGTCGGCCATCGCCGCTTAACGATCGGCTCTAAAATTAAAACGTGGTCATTTCTTTAATCCGATATACAGGCTGTTATTTAAACTCATGCATCGTGCAATCAATTAAGTTTGGGGATAAAAAAAAGCCAACACACAACCAGCTGGTGACTTCAGATTTCAGACTTCAGCCTATATTGTTTAATATTCTGCTGCATTGTACAGTATATTAATTAACGTACTGTATTTATGTGGAAGCAGAAGTTAGAGTCACATTTATTAATGAGTCTTGGATGGTTTAAATCCATGATATGAAGCCAAATAAGTACAATATCAACAACTTCGGACCAATTAGATTAGAATATCGTGGTATAAACTGTATCATGTCTGTATCTATAGTTTCCTGGATTTTCCTCTCGTTTTTGTTGTGTTCATGTTCAGCATTGAATGTCTTTGTCATGTCTCACTTCACAGTGGTGGTTAATATGAAGCTCATATGACAGTAGACACTCTGGACTTCAAGAATTTGTAGTGTTTAATAAGTATTTCTATTTTTAGCTAGCCTACTAGGAGCGATATATTCATAGAAAAGTTACAAACCCCCCCCCAAAAATTTTGTGTAAATGAGTAAATGTTGATATTTCTGCTCTCTCCTTGTTCATAAGAGGCTATAAGTTGATCTTTAACCACTAAAATTCTGTTTGTTAGCTACTGGTATACTTGCCAATGCTAGTCTAACCTGACATTAGCAAAGAAAACATATCAGTTAGACAGTTAACCTTTACAAAAAATAAGCAAAGCTAAGTTACCTCAGAAAATGTTTTTTTCTTACAGGAAGTTACAGGAAGTTCATTCTCCTAGGGAAGTAAAGTGCCTTCTTTTATACAAATCGTCTATTGTTATACGTATTTCTGTTCTTATCTAGCCTACTAGGAAATGTAAATGTAAAAGAAAATGTTGATATCAAACCCATTTCTGCTTTCTGAGATGCTCTTAGTGTTTGTTCACAAGCGTCTAAAATTTATCTTCAACACTAAAATTCTGTCTCACACTGAAAATGTCCCAGAAGTCCACTTCCAGGCTGCTGGTGTAATAGAACTTCAGTGTCCAGGTAAAAAGGGTTAAATCATGAATAGATATAGTTTTATTTTATTACATAAAATGTTACTGTTATGAATAAGGAATAAAGAGTGTAATATACTGTACTTGGTGAGAGAAAGATAATGGATTTATTTCTAGGCACAGAAATGGATGAATGTGGTTTTGGCTGTTCTTCAGACATAAAGCGAGCCTTTGTAGTCGCTGCCACCTACAGTATTTAAGTTTGGGTTTTGTTTTAGTCCAGACTTTATTGTAAACATAGCCCTTAAACATAACCCTGAATTTACCTCGAGGTCAACGTTTATATTCCTAACCGACTGGACATCGATTGAACCTTCTTTATCCGTTCCTGCCAGCGCCACGTCTTTAGCGGTCTGGTTCCTGCACCCAGCCGTGGGACAGGGTCCCATAAACAGATGTCTCTCTGATCCCATAAAGGGACATTAGCTCTGAGGCGAGTTAGCGCCAGACCCCTGGGAAGAGGTCGAGAACAAACAAGACCCAGTGCGCTTTTTAGACTCTCAGAGAATACAGGAGCTCCTCTCATCCTCCAAACCCCCCCACCCCTCCAGAAGGTTGGACGTTTGATCTCTGGCTTCACAGATCCTGGACGTATCTCAGTCTAGACGAGCCCATTATCGATCGGCGAGCATTTACCGTCTGAAGGAAATTAATAATCTGTGCTTGTTCCTGTTGGGAACACAGCACAAGCTATCAGGTGTCTGCTCGGATTCTCCAGCACTCATGTTTAGGAAAAGGAAGTTGGTAGAAACATATGGAAAAATGCTTGAACTTTTTGACCCTTTCCATTTTTTTTTTTGGTGTTGTTTGTCTTCTTGGATATAAACAGAACTCCTCTGCACAATCCCTACATGGATATTCACTGGAGGACTTTGTTCATCCTTATCATTTCAATTTTTTATTTTTTTTGTCTTAACAAGCATCTCGTGCTGATGGATTTATCAGCATTTTTTATTACAATACTTGATAAGGTTTTTTCCTTGTACTCAAATGCATAGGTTGATAAAATGCCATCATCTGTACAAAACTCCCTAAAAAGCAAAATTTGGAGAAAACTGAAAATGACAAAATAAGGACTAAGCGCTCCTCCTAAGCACAGCATGCGCTAAATCTTAATTGACAACACATTACCGACGTATATAAACTCCTTCCTTCTGTTGTAGGGTGCCAATACTTTTATCCTAACTAAATGCCTAGTCTACCTTTTTTATACATTTGTTTAGAATTGCTTTTTCTAAGTATAAAAAAACAGCATGAAACTGACATTAAATTGGTGAACTATGTGAAATCGAATGATCAAGTGAATCTTATTTATAAAATCTTTAATGGTCTCACAAGGATATGAATATTTTTCCCATTTAAACTCTTTTAACCTTTTTAAATACACCACTGCTTGTATAAACGCTCCTCATGAATTCGCTTGTATCCAGTTTAATAAATGATGCCCAGTGATCTATAAATCAAGAAACATTAAAAGAGCAAATGCTAATGAACTATGCTAATGAACTAGCACTTGCACTAATGAGCAATTTATCATCATGCTGCTTTGTTGAAGGTGAAACATCGATCCCATCTGTATAGGATGCTAGTTCTGGATGTTGTGGAAATGAGATACTTGTCTCAGGTTGATTTTATTTTGTGTGTTCTGGGAGTTTGGGATATTTTGAATATTTTAGATCAGTTTATGGATTCAGATTTCTAACCAAGGTCCCTGTCCATGTTAGAGAATTCCCTGCACCCAGGATAATGGATTGGATTCTGCTAATAAACAGCACTGAAAGGAGATGAAGGGAGTGTGTTAGAGCGGGGAAAACACAATAATGTGGAGCAGAGAGAGAGAGAGAGACTACTCCAGGATTAGGGATTGGTGTATCAGTGGGTGATTAGTGGAGCTCCATGTTTCTGGAGTGTATAGAGCTTGGCTCTTCATGTGTCCTAGTGGGATTCCTACAAGTTCTCCGGTTTCTTCCTAAAAACATGGCCGAGATGCACTGTGTATACAAAATTGGCCTTTTGGTGTGTGTGTGTGTGTGTGTGTGGTGCTCTGTTATAGACTGGTATCCCATCCAGTGTGTATTCCTGCCTCATAGCCAGCATTCCCGGGATTAGTCTCCAGATCCATCGCAGTCCTGACTAGGTCAAAGTGCCTAGTGAAGATGAATGAATGGTGCATTAATAGAACAATAAGGTAGAAAATAATAATAATAAAAATGAATAATAATAATACTTAATTTACATAGCGTTTACATTATTTAAAATACCATCGTATGACCTCAAGGTTTAGGAAAACAGCTTTATAGAATTATATGACACTATTCTTTGTAAATATTACAATATATTAATAATTGGTTTTTAGGTTTGAGTGTCTGTTGAGCAGACCTGGCAACCCCGGCTACTACAATATCCCGGCGTGGCTTTAACACTTTGGGGGGTAGGTGTGCTCCATTCGCCCCTTGTTCGGTGTGTGTATTAATAACCGGTAGCTCTCTTTGTTATGATAAAACTCACCTTGTCAGACCTCCCGTCTTACAAAAGCTGACATAAGTGAAAAGCTGAGGCACGGTGCCCCAAAACTGTCACCCAGAGGCCACAGATGCTGAAGCGCGAGCCTGGAGCTAGAGCCTCAAATACGTCTCGAATGCTTCTCCCCTGTCTCTATATACGGTTATTCCACCCTGACAAGGCGCATCCAAAACCATTCAGCACGGGAAAACAAAAGAAAGACTGTGGGAGACTGGAAAGCACCCTCTCTCGGGTCGGAACGCTCTGTACCAATGTATTAGCATTAGCGAAGGAAGCAGTCCCACATGGCTGACCACATTAAAGCAAACTTTCCTCAGGAAATTTTTTATTGCCACAGGGTTTATTTTCATTTTTTTTAAGCAACCCAAACTCCACTCACATTTCCTTCCAGCATTTCTTTTTTTTTTCAGAAAGGATGTCAGACAGCTCGGATTTGCGAATCTGGATTTTTTCACATCCGCAAACGTTTCCTAGAACTAGATTTAATCGCTCGCTCTAGAGAACGGAGTGAAATTGAACAGATCGTGACGTGGTGTGCAACAAATGATTTGTGTTGGTATTTTTCAGCCGTGCTGCACTCCTGCGCTGCATCAGTAGAATCATGGTGTGCTATTTCATTCGGAGAGATCTATAATATCGACCCATCTGAGCTCAAGCTAATTTTGCTAATGCGCTTTTTGTTGAATGGATGATGCCTCAGGGAGCACTTAAAAGCACATATTAATCATCAGTAACACTCCCTCTACTGTGTGTTCATCAGCATTTCCTTCTCAACTTACACCCTCCCCCAACACAAACATTTGTCTTTCTCGTTCCCTACAGACGCTACGCTTAGGATGTTACAGAAACATCCTGAATCTGAAGGGCTGTCTTATTGGTTTAGTAGACAAAACAAATCCAGTCCGGATCCCATTTAAAGCATGAAAGGTTTGGACATCATTTGAGCTCATATTCTCTTAACAATGCCAAACTTTAGGATAGCCGTGCTTGATCTTAACTTCTATTTCACGTTTCTGTTTCTATTATTAGCCAACTGTAATAAACAACTGTGACAGCTAGTATTATCGTAGCTTGCTTGCTATTGTAGGCTATCATAATGGCATTAATTCAATTCAATTCAATTTTTTTTTTGTATAGCGCGTTACAGAACATAAGAAATATTGTACAAAAAGTTCAAGATTAATATTAGACAAAATGGTGGTGACTTATATTTGAATTTATTTGTTTTTATCCCTTATGAGCAAGCCTGAGGCGATGGTGGCAAGGAAAAACTCCCTTTAGATGGTAAGAGGAAGAAACCTTTAAAGGAACCAGACTCAGAAGGGAACCTCATCCTCATTTGGGTGACACTGGAGAGTGTGAATTACCATAAACACCTGTATAATGTCCTTTCTACAGTCATAAACAGGCAGTTGGAATTGTGTAACAAGGAGCTCCTGAGTAACTCATAAGTTACCTCAACATCTGAGTTCTTTATAGAATCAACACCATCTCCTCCATGAAGCCTTCAAATGCTCAATGATGGAGATAAAGTATATGTAGGGTGTTATTTTGTGTATTGTTGTCCTCAAAGTCCACATGAGGTTGGCATCTTCTCTTTGAATATCCGGAATCTTCATAAACTTCAAGAACATCACCTGGAGCTGGTACACCTCTAGATGCCTCGAGATCCTTGCAGGGTTGGGCTCTTTTCACTGAAGGTCTGAAATCTTCATGAAGTGGGACACAACTGGAGCTGGTAGAATCTTTAAATGCCTCTGGATGGGTAGTAATATAAAAAATCTGGATGGGTTCTCCGGTTTCCTCCCCCAGTCCAAAGACATGCATCATTGGCTGATCAGCATCTTGAAATTCTCCATAGTGTGTAAATGGGTGTGTGTGACCTTGAACTGGGTTGGCATCCCATCCAGTGTGTCACCCACCTTGTGCCCTGAGTCTCCTAGGATAGATTCCAGGCTCCAGAAAATGGATGGATAGAAAACAACATGAAAAACAATATATTATTTCAGTAATATATGGGCCATTAGGATCCACCAGAAAAACCTTGATGCACTGATGCTTGGCATCAATTCTATAAGTCTCTGGACTGGTTCTGGAGCGATGATTGATTGTTTCAAAAAGGGTAATCCCACAGGTGGTGTATTGATTATGGTGCTGGTGGAGAGCACTTGTACTCCAAATCTTCAGTAGGTGGAGTGACTTGAAAGCTGGAATGGCATGAAAGCTATAGCATATGATTGGGAACATTTTAATTAAAATTAAAATTCAGGTTTTATTCATCACATACACAATTATACACAGGACAACGTGCAGTGAAATGCCTTTTACGACGATCCTTGATATGAAAATAAAGCCAATTAACACTAAGGTAAAAAGAATAAAAATAAGGTAAAGGAATAAAAATAAGACACAGAAATAGACAGTAGAAATAAATCATCTAGGGCACATGAGGAAAATATGGTGGAAAATTGCAATAGAAAAATAAACCTGAACACCACTGATTGGATTTGAATATGATACAGTGATGTATATGAAGTAGAACAGAGAATGTTATATATATATATATATATATATTTTAGACTCATCAAACCATATGTGCCCTTTGGACGGGGGTGGAGAACACGCCCACCTGGAGAGAAATGTTTCATCATGAGATAAAGGTGATGAGGAAGAAAGGCCTAGGACTGATTTGTAGTGATACTTCACTTTAAGGGGACCATGAAAAGCTGACCATGGGAGTTAAAATAAAATTATAAATCAATTTAATGTTTCACGTATCATCAATACTGTAAGGCATAGACCTATACATGGAACAAAATCTGTCCACTGAGAATTTAAGCAGCACCAAATCATCAGGAATGTTGAAAAATCTGGTTTTAGGACTGGCAATTGTTCCTGTTGAGGAACTCCCATTCAGGTTGATAATGTGAGTATGACATTATGATTAAAGATCATTACAAGTCTTAAATTAAGAACTTCTTAGATCTCAGATTAGGCTTTAAAATCAAAAAGCCCCAGGATCATAAATCAGCCATTTTTAGTTCTCAGATCCACTGATCTTCCTTGAGTTCTGGTCTATTTGAGACTGGGTTTGGTCCAGTTTTTCCCCCGCTCTATATCCTCCCATCCCTGGCCATCTGCTCTCCCAGGGTTTCTTTCCCATCCAAGGCTGTCTGACTCCTGGTGGCCAGAAGGGTGACCCTTGACAGCTGATCAGCACACAGGCTTGTCTGGCAGAATTGTAGCTAAAAACCCTGAAGAGTGCACTTCTACAGACATTTTGGTACTTGAGTGGTAGATACTTAACATTTAATTAGATGGAAATTACAAGAAAGTTCAGCTACATGCTTTGAAAAATTTACATAACCATACATACATTGAATGAAGTAGAACTCAAAAGTGAAAACAGTTGTACTTCGATGTAACACTTGCCACATATTTTGCAAGTTCATTACAACTTATGTGAAAAAGACCACAGAGTAATGCACAGTACTAACACAATAGACCAAACCTCTACACTGAAAAGACTAGACTAGTCTGTTGTTTAACTGCAAATTGGTGTGTTATAAGAAGAATAAAAACATTTCGGGACGCAACGTTCTAAGAAAATAATCAACCTCCTCTAATATCACACCATTTTGCACCTGATTAGGTTTTTATCAAATAATGACATATCATACTATTTGTCTGATTGTAGCTGCACATCATCTTGTCTTATTATCTTGTCTTCTAAATATCTTTCTCTTAAAGGTAATAAGAAGAAAATCTAAGAAAACTAAAAGTGATCTGTCCTGAAGAGTTCCTCTGCCTACTGTGTTGGAAGGGAGACGTGTTACAAAGTGCTGACACTGGAGATTTCTTCCAAAAATGCTAAATATAAGACCCCTCTATATTTCTATTATATATTAGCTAGGTGTTGTATAGCGCTAACAAAATGTACCCTTTACGATGTAAAAAAGCAAGAAATATTGCAATATTGAGCATAAAAAGTCAGCGCTAGTGAGCTTTTCATCCTATTTCCAAAAAGCAAATGAAAAAGTTCGTGTAAAGTTCACATGGCAAATGAAGCTCTAATATCCAGCTCGTGTTTATAGCAACATCACCACCATTTATAGTTTGAATACAGATCAAGCATATCATATAATTTCTTTCATACTTTTAACTTTGAATCTTCAACACTTAGCCTCCAAACAAAATACAATGTGTGCCATGTTTTCCTCCTAGCCACTCAGGCAACCTCCGTTCCATTATGTGATCATTTGCAGGCTGTCTCCCGTGCACCATTGCCCAAATTGGTGACATCATGTGTTTAAAGTTATAAGCGGGTGGTCATGTGGCAAAGGCTTTAAAGAGCGCTGCTGGCATTGCGACTGCATGAAAAATTCCACATGTGGAAAGATGCAGGATGACTTGTGGTTTCCTGTGGGCCTCCACTGGTGCCACCGGATCTTTGGAAAGCTAAAATTCCACAGAGGTTATAGACTGACTTCGTAGTAATTAAACAAAGACAAAAGAGGCAAAGGTCAAAACCAGGAAGTACAATAAAAACGGGGCTAACAAAAAAAAAAAAAAACCAAGCCTCGTATACGTATACAGGCAAACTATTTCACCTAACACACAACCGGTGAACACAATAAGGTAACAAACTGGACTAAAAGGACTAGAACAAAACATGTAAGCATGTGATGCTTGTTCACAACACAAAAGGGGAAATTTGTGACAGCATCCATCCATTTCCATCCGTGACAGGAAAATTCCCATAAAGCAAGATTTCTATTATCCTTTGAACAGCAAATATGGAAATGTGTGTTTCTTTATACAGCTTGACATGCTTCTATGTGCATATATTCAGTTCATTTCAATTTAATTTAATTTATTTGTATAGCACTTTAAACAATGGACACTGTCTCAAAAGCAGCTTTACAGAAGTCTTAAAGTTACTATTTATCCCTAACATTTATCCCTAATGGGCAAGCCTGAGGGGATGGTGGTCAGGAAAAACATCCAGAGATGATGAGTTTTCTATAATAGAAGGTTTTTTAGTAGCTCTGGCTGTCACACAAATTCCAGATATATATTAATGCACTTATTCTAGCACAATGAAGTCCAATCTTATCCATTAAGGGCTGGTGTGGGTGCAGGTTTTCATTCCTATCAAGCACACCTGATTTCACCTGCTTAATCAACTCATCTTGGCTTTCAGTAGACTCAGGTGTAGCTTCTGCTCATTTGGAATGAAAACCTGCATCCACACTGACCCTTTGTTGAAAAGACTGGACACCCCTGTTCTAATACATCATCATTTCTGTAGTAAGATGGTATGGTGTATAATCTGTATAATCAAAGGTGAATAATAAACAGATTAAAAAAATTATATTTAACAGAGAAAAAGTGTAATCACTGATATGGTCTCCAGTGTCCAAGGCTTTCTAACAGGCAGTACAGGGTATTTTCTATAACTCACTTCAAGAAAGCGATAAAGAGAGGATTGTGAGGGAAGGAGTGTTTACAGCTGCTATAACGTACTATATGTGATAACAGGAAATTTTCATGAATGCTCCACAGGATTAAACATAGCTATAAACATTTAGGGGCAGAGATTAAGGCTCTGGGTTGTTTTTTTGGAGGATTGGTGGAGGATCATTCACTGCCAAGCTGTATCATGGCTGACCCTGCGCTCTGACCCCAACCTCCAAAGCTGGGATATGCGAAGAAAGAATTTCACTATTCTATAATGTATATGCGACCATAATAAAGGCTGGTAAAATGGTAATATTTGGCAGATCGCTTTGGTCTAAGCGGAAAAACACCCTCTGAACCATGCTGTTGTATAAAAATAATCTCAAGGTGGTTATTTACGTATTAAAGCAAAGTGAATTATTCCTTCATATCATCCACATAATCCTCATAATAACTACAGCATACCCCAGTAATGAAGGCAGTGGTAGTAAAAATGGACTGAATGCAAAAAGTTTAGTTTCAGAGGCCCAGGCTAACACTGCTGGTGCTTTCAAAAAGTCCTCCATAACTTGCTTAACTCATGCTTGCATGCTTGCCAGAATGTGATTTCTCCATAAGGATAAGTGGCTTAATGGGCTTGAATGGGCAATATGTTTGAATCGGGCTCTATTGTAAATGGCCTGTCACTTCTCCAGTCCCCACCAATTACATGCAACACTCTGTACATCTCAGGAGGTATTAGTGCCTCGGGACAATCAGGCTGGAATGTTCTCTTAGGCTCTCGCTTTGTGTTTTCTAAGTTAAGTGGAAGCGGAGAAGTGCGAGCAGCCCTGTCAAGTGGGCAAGCAGATCACAAGCAGCACCAGCATGTATTCATATACGTACATATGTGTGTGTGTGTGTGTGTGTGCTGAAAAACAAACTGCATGTTCTAGAAACAGGACCCATATTTAGGAACGAGTCCATGAGGACTGCTCATATTTCATGGCTCACCGTGTGAATGTGTGTGTGTGTGTGTGTTTGTGTGTATGTTATGTATATGAATCATCTACACGCTGCACATGACCACTGTTTCCTCTGTTCTGGGTTGGGATGCTTTGTGTGTGAATCAAATTTTCTTTCACTAAATTACAGGAGACTTTTCAAATGCTACTGTGCTGAAAAAAATACAGCGTTACCATACACTTCATTCTATCGATGACTATAAACCAGCTGTTGGCATGGTACAGGTATGCTGGGAGAGGAGGAAAAATGTGTTTAAAAAAAAGCATTTCAAGGGAACTGCGCTCATGGTATAGTTATAAAAATGGCCCAGATTTGTGGGGGCTAGTCACTGACCAGACAGTTAAAAAAATCCTGGCTTAGACCACACCTTAAAATACTTTAAAGGAATATTTCAGGAATTTTTAATCGAATCTAAATTTTGTGTATCTGATGTTTATGTATAATCCCCAGAAACAAAACTGAGATTTCTTTCTGTAAAAAGAAAAGAAAAAGAAATCTGTTTATTTGATTTGCTGAGGATGCACCAGTATCAATATTAGTATCAAATATTTATGCATTTATTTTTGTCACATATACGTTACTCTTTCTTCGCATAACCCAACTTTGGACATTGGGGTCAGAGCACAAGGTCAGCCATGATACAACACCCCTGGAGCAGTGAGTGTTAAGGGCCTTGCTCAGGGGCCCAACAGCAGCAGCTTGGCAGTGCCGGGGCTTGACCCATGACCTTCTGAACTTGAACCCAGAGCCTACAACACCATCTTTTTTAGAAAATCTTTAAGGCTTTTAAACACTATCTTCACTCGAGATACGCATTCAGACCAGTATTTGAGTTGATTTACGTTCATATTAGCTAACAGACTAAGCATTTAACATATAAATGAATTATATTTATTTTTCTTTTTAATATTTAAGAAAATAAATTGGCCAAAAAATCAATATTGTTAATGGGAAAAAATATTTGTATACTTGAAATAAAATCATAAAGCAGTTATATATACATAGATGTCACTGAAACACTAAATGGTCAAGTGTGGGCTGGAAATATGAATTTGCCACAAATTTGTGAACGTAGAGCAATGAAGCGAGTGTGCAGAGAAACTGTTGCGTGTGAGAGCACTTCACTTCTGCGAGTACTGAGACACACGTTTTCTTTTCCCTTACTCATCAAAATCTATTGTTTATTTACAAGTAAAGCTGCAGTTCAGTGACCATGTTGCTCTGCCGAGGTCGGCTGTCCTTGGACTGTCTACTAAAGATGGGTTAAATGCTATCTCAAAACAAACGAGCGTAAATAAAATGTCATTTTAGTCATTTTTGTTGGTGTATCGATGAGTATGTGCATCCGTGAGAATACATTTATATGTGTGTTGTTTAAAGGAAACCATTTTTTTTTCAGTACAGAAAAATAGCAGTTCTTGTCCCTGGTGATCAGACATGTACTACACAAGTGGTGGTTAGAGATTAGACTGAGAAAAACAGTCAAGTATTCGTGTAATTATGTTTTTTAACGTTCTCCTCCACTATAAAATAACAGCTCAGGGACTGGTAAGTGCATCAGTTGAGCGCTGATTGTTTCCTGTGTTGACTGTATGCAGCAGTTGGGGTACAGTTTGGACTTGCAGCTGGAGCCACCTGGCTCATTTTTCCAAGCTTGCATTAGTGCTTATAAATGAGCGCTGTGAAAGCCCTGGAGCAGCCCAGCACCACTGTCTCTTTCTTGTGGTTAAGTCCTGATTAAACAATTTAGCATGGCAATTAAAGAGGTGAAGGAAGAAGGGCAGAAGGTGCCAGGCTTTATTGGCCTTTTCTGGCTGGGTGACAGCTCGTCTGATCCTGCTCACCTTCTGTTTCGTTTTATTATAACAGCACAATTAATCTGCAGAGCCGAGAATAGAGAGTGAGAAAGAGGAATGGCAGTCAGCCTTGGGTCGGGGTCAGCGCCGGACTTGGCAAGCAAAGGTGTTTTCTTTTTTCGCTCGGGCTAATTTGGGAGGAAGGTGACACTGGACTGAACTAGACCCAAACTAGCTGGGTGATCTTAATAAGATGAAAGGAAAAAGTGAACATTTGGGAATTGCTTCAATCGGGAAAAGAGCTCAGTTATTGCTATGGCTTTCAAGGCTTCATAAGCTTCATAGGACACTGTATGCTAATGCTATCTTATGTTTTTATTCTCTGTTTTTTTAAATAAACAAAATGCTGCTTGGTCAGTCTCCCGGTTCACAAAAGTCACAAAAGTTAAAAAAGTCAGAGATGAACTTGAATAAACGCAAAGAAAAGCAACAACAGGGAAATAATTACAGGAAACGTTTCTTTCAGCTAAACACTTCACTACGCACAACGTACCCTTTCAACCCCTTTATAGCAACTCACATAAACCTATATGAACATTTATTAAAACTTTTTCCAGCTAGGATCACTGTTTGCAAAGACAGCTTTTGTTTAGTCATGTGATCAGACCTATGTAGTATGTCATAAATACTTTTGGCTGATTTAACATTGCATTATACATTATAACACTGTCCCAGGCTGACATATTAAATGTCATGACAACTGACTTTGTAGGTCAGCGCACTTCTGGTATGTCACACCAGGAATACTCTGAGCCTCTGGTAACGCTGGGAGTCGTGTAATATACAGCGTGTCTCATTTAAACCTAAGATTCATTGTAAGGTGATTTTACTCTTCAATGCTGATGCTGTGCTCAGCCACGTCGATTGGACGTCACTTAGAGGAATTCAATGTCCAGGAGACCGTCCAGAGTTTCCGAGTAGGAAGTGAAAGGGGTGTTTTCTTTGGGTTTTTCCTGGTCAGAGGTCAGGAATTACATGTTGTGACTTCTATGAGCACATACATCATGGTGTCATAGTATTGTCATGAGTAGTTCTAGAAGAAATGTGAGTTAACATAACCTAACGTCACAGGGAATCAGTGTCATGACTGTATCAGGTCTTATATTAGCTTTAAGAGAAGACGTCTTGACTGGTGGATGAAACCTGTTGATGAATATTAAGGTTTTATTTATGGTCATTCATGAGATTCGTGTAATCTTATGAACTGCACCAGTAAGTGAAGTGTTGCTAGATACTGTATGTAATAATAATTTAATAAGAAGGGGTTTTTCTCAGGTTTTATAGTCTTGGTTGCTGAAGCTGGATATATAAATAAATATTCAGGTGATGTGATCTAATCTGGTCCAGTTTGCCAAAGATTACAGGGATGAATTTATCAATAAATGGCTAGGGTTTTAACTATTTAATGTTGTGGCACATCTATGAGGCTTTAAGAAGGTTCCTGTTATCACAGCTATTAAAGGTCGTTCCATTTAGCAGACATATCCAGAGAAACGTATGTTTTGTCTCATTTCTTTAAATACAACTGAGCAAATAAGGGTTAAAGGCCTTGCTCAAGGGTCCAACAGTGGCAGCTCGGTGGATTTGGGATTTGAACTCATAACCTTCTGATCAGTAGCCCAACAGCTTCCACTTCCCACTGTTTCCTCACCAACTTTCTTTTATCTCTTGTTGTTAGTAGATAAAAATTTGCACAGCTTGTTATGCTAGCAAAACAATACAAAAACAAACAAACAAACAAACAAAAAGATGACTTTCCTGTTGTGAGTCTTTGGAACTCCTTCCAAATATTTTCACTCAACATGCCCTTACATGAAACTTCACTATATCAGATTATGTTTTAAATCTTTTATCTTGTAGCTTATCCATTGTTACTACAGATAAAAATCCCGCATTAGAATGTAAAATTAACATTTAAATATAATATAAAACGAAGATTTGATTCGTTATTACAGCTGGCATGACAATCAGAGCTGCTACTATACTGTATACAAAAAGAATCTGACCAATCAGATTTGAGAACGCTACAGCGCTGTGCTAAACTGATTTATAAACGTTGTGAGTTCAAGGCCAGCTCTGCTTCGTGTAGCTGAGCACTTTTTGTTCGAAATGACATACAGTAAATATTCACAGTGCTACAAAAAAAAAAAAAGCAAAAAAGCGTGAATCCATGTTAGGAATGAAGAATGGCTTGTGTGATTAAGTCTTCCAGCATCTCTCTATCAGCGAGTGTCAGCAGGGAACCGTTGCTTGACCTCCGCTTAGCCAAGATTAAAACGACGCCAGCGCTCTTTTCTTTTCTATTGTATCCTGGGAGCTTGTGTGTAAACTAGAACTTGTTTGAGAAGGCTGTGGTGGTATTTACTTGGTGAAGCTTACATGGCGCTATACTTGGAGTGTGGGCATTTATTTATCGTATCCTATCCGAGTGTGAATTGTGTAGAAGTGTGTTGGCATGTGCAAGTGTGCGTGTGTGCTTGAGAATCCACCCCCCCCCCTTTCTAATCGAAGCCAGGTGGTGTGTGGAGACTGTAAATGTTTTCCCATGGATTTCTGTGGCTGGCTGAGCCTTAATAGATTCTGACTTGACGGCATTACATGCTTTGTCATACAGCGAAACAATGGCCTTCACATCCCCCCCCCACACTTTTCTTTCTCTTCCTTCAGCCTCTCCTCATAAACTGCTGTGCTTTTTGTGTGTTGGCTTACACAAGCTCTCTGTGCTGTGGAGATGGATGGTGCAGGTTTCAAGGGCAAGCCACAAGCGACTTGCAATAAAGTCATCATATGATTTTATTCTCATATCCACTCATCCGGTTATTCGGTCTTGGTCTTCGTTTCATTCATTCACTCCTTCACTTGATTGGCTGTATTAGACGTTTACGTGAACGTTGAATCGTTTTAAACGGACGCCTAAAGAAAAACCAGAGAACTGTAGCTTTAAGACCTTTCCCTTCCTTCCCATCCGATCCCCTCATCTAAACCCAGATATATACCACATGTGTGGTTTCTCCGGAAAACTGGAGGCACGGCTTGGGAATATTCGCTCAGGAAATTTATAGCGCATGCCTCAGATGGGCTTGAGCAGGACGGGGGGAGGTTCCACGCCTTGAATCCATTAAGACGGGAGCGTAATCCCCCCAGGATTCATGGGTCTGTCCTGGGACCTGCAGTCCTCAAAAAGACGGCCAATCAGAGCTTGGAGAACTCGGGCGCTGAACATCTGGGCTTTTTCCCATTGAAGCTTATTGGTCAGTCCAGAGCTGTGGGCTCAAAGGCATGCAGGCAACAAGTAAAAGTGATCAGATGGGATTTTATCTGCTTTTTTTTTTTAAAGATAATCTTTACTAGATATACAATTTGAGACATGTACAATGCATATAAATTAGCTTGAAAAGTTTTTTTGTTGAAAAAACACCTGGGTCGCCATCCCATCGGTGTAAATTCTGCCCCACCTTGCACCACCTTTTCCAAGGAATAGACTCTGGCTCATTTTGTAATCTTTCACCAAATGAGATGATGCCACAGCCATGACAGAGTTCCTCAGAATTTCTAAGCATCATAAATCACTGACTGGTTTTATGTAGAACCCTACAACAGCGTTATTCTGTTTCTTTATTCCAGGTAGAACCTTTTTAAGAAGGGTAAGAATAATTAATTACTTAACTCCTAAAAAACCCTTGAAGTACCAAATACCAGTACACTTTGCCTACACTGGAAATACCTGACAGGTTCTAGGTGTACAATAATGATCAGTCGTTTGGACTTTGTACGAAACACATATATCTTGTTAATACATACTGAATATTCTGAAAAACAAAATGGATATTTAAGGGCTCTTTGGTTAATTAAGCATAGGGTTCTACATACAATCAACAATAAAGGTTGGACCATTGAGTATCATTTCTGCCTCCTAGCTTCTGGGCTCTTGGTTCCATCCTGATCTTGGGTTACTGTCTGTATGGAGTTTTGGATGTTTTCCCTTTGTCCATGTGTTTTATAATCTGGGTTCTCTAGCTTTTTCCAACCGCTTAAAAACATGCAGGTAGGTGGATAGTCTAAAAGTGGATTTGCTAGTCTTCTGATGAACTAACTAACACGGTAACTAACTTTGTACCTAAGGCATAAATACAATGTGGAATAAATCTCCAAATGGCTAGCCAATTGCGGAGTATTCCCTCTTTAGTTTTAGAAGAAAAATAGATTTTCTCAAAGATATCTACGTGTTCTGTTGTACTAGCCTGTAAAAGTGGAACACCTGTTGGTTCAGATAGGAGACAGTGACCTTGTGTTGTAAAGATAGGAACATTTTCCTTTGCCATTCTATTAGAAAAGAAACAAGCTGTACCTCTAACTCTAATTCAGTAATTTAATTCTGGTTCAACTTTCTTTGGGTCTACAAGGTCCAATGTCCCTCTCTGGTAGCCCTAGAATGTTCTTGGTAGAACCCTGCAAGAGTATCAGAAATATATCTTTTTTATTTTGCTGTTAGAGCTAAGATCCCTCAGTTATGGTTTGGGTTCTTTTGACTAGTTTTAAAGCTTTCTTTATGCCTACCAATTGCTCCTAATCCCAGTTTGAATGAAACCAGCTTCTGACTTTATGTTCTTCATACAAAAGCACTAAAGGATATGAAATCTTGTGACTTAAATGTGTTTGTATAAGGGAAAGAGCAAGCAATTGCAACAAATGGGAATGTAGGCAGCAATTAGAATATTTGAGTGCAAAAGTTTGCACCCCCCAAGGAACAAAAGGAAATGATTATTGCATGGAATAAAAATGGTCCAATCATGTGTTATTATAGCAATAGGAGAAGTTTAGAAGATGTCTTTGAGGCTGCTATTGCTGTAAAGCTTGTTTAATTTGCTTTTACTTTTACCCTGACTCCAGTTTTGATGCACACTTTTGCATTTGATTGTATACTTTAATATAAAAGGGATATATATTGAATATATACTGGCACTAAGCAATTGCGAAACAACTCACTTATCCAACTCACTTAAGCTTTATCAAGTGAAATGAAGTGACAGTGAAGCTTGTTTGTGTCCCTAATTAGGCCAGAAGAGAAAGAAATGTTCTGTGTGTTCAAAGAGTTTGTCACTGTTTGGAGAACAGATAAATGTGTGATTGGGTTGTGCCAAAACAAGCAACCCCAGTGAGATGAAGTGGAGAGCCATTCACATGCTGATGGCCACTTCCTGCCCTTACATCAACTATTGCTTCCTCTGTGTCTGTTCTAGAGGCCACGGTCTAGCCATAATAATCTTCTCTAAGATAACTCCAGTCCATAGCTTATGTATGGTGGGGTGCAGAACATCGAGGATCAAAGAAGGACGATACCATGGACTTGTTAGATGTCGCCATGATAATGGTAGAAAAAAAAAACTTGCAAGCTTGAAAAAATGAACATGGGAACGGTTTTGTTTGAATTGAGGCGTTTTAACAAAGGCTAAACGTGTTAAACCTAATGTTAATTCTTTGTAACTTTTAAAATAAATATATGATTTTTATGAAATTTCATTGTGAATCCTGAGTCCCAAACTTACAAAAAAATACAATATTGAAAAGATTGTAAGTAGAATAAAAAGCAAGACTTACTACTTAAGACAGCAAGGCTGATGTATTTTATATTTATTAATCATACACAGCAGTGATTAAAGTATATTATTTATTGAAAAATGATCTGTCAGAACTATTACTATCTACAGTATGTGAAAATAGTTAGTCTTTTTCTTTACTCTGTTTCTCTTATATCATTTAAAGACTTTACAGACATGAAAAAAATTCATTCAGACTTTTACAACGCATTGGCACAAGAGACTCGTTCCGTATGTAAATACACTACATTGCCAAAAGATTTGGGACATCTGCCTTTACATGCACATGAATGTAATATGGAGTTGTCCCGCCCTTTGCAGCTATAACAGCTTCAACTCTTCTGGGAAGGCTTCCCACAAGGTTTAGGAGTGTGTTTATGGGAATTTTTGACCGTTCCTCTAGAAGTGCATTTGTGAGGTCAGGCACTGATGTTGGATGAGAAGGTCTGGCTCACAGTCTCCACTCTAATTCATCCCAAAGGTGTTCTATGGGGTTGAGGTCAGGACTCTGTGCAGGTCAGTCAAGTTCCTCCACACCAAACTCACTCATCCATGTCTTTATGGACCTTGCTTTGTGCACTGGTGTGCAGTCATGTTGGAACAGGAAGGGGTCATCCCCAAACTGTTCCCTAAAATGGGAAGCATGAAATTGTTAAAAATGTCTTGGTATGAAGCTGAAGCATTAAGAGTTCCTTTAAGTTGAACTAAGGGGCCGAGTCCAACCCCTGAAAAACAGCACCCAAATTCAATGATTTGGAGGAGTGTCCCAAAACTTTTGGCAATATACCTTATCTTAAAGCCTACAAACGATTGTTTTGCTATCAATGTATTCCAGGGGAACCCTAAGGTAAGAACACTTAGTACCATACCCATATCCAGTTAACTCATATGGTAAATTCTGAAAAAGAAAATGGTTCTTTAAAGGTTCTTCGTTTTTTCTCCAATAAAAGTTCTGTAAACAGAAAACACATCATGACAAATTATTTAACATGATCACGTAGAAGATTCACCATCAGCACAAGTCCCTGTGTACTGTATGTTGCTATAGAATCAATAAGTATAAGAACCTGAAAACCTTCTGAGCAATCAGAATCGAGAATTCAGCATAACAACATAACCACAATGTGGAGTCCACTAGCGGTTTGTGACTGACGTACGATCGTCTAATGGAAACGTTCAAGATGAAGGCCGCTCTAATGGACACGCTTGACAGGAGTCCAGCCGCTGACAGGACTGTGATGTGCAGCTCCGAGATCTCGTCAGGTTCTCTGATTGAATGAAACAGGTTGTCTGGGTGGACGAGAGCTGAGCTTTGCACTACTCCGTGTCCTGTGGTCTGTCTGCACTGAGCAAGCACAGCCCAAAATAGAAAGCTGCAAGTTCTCAGTGGGGAGGACTCTCTCTGTCCGACTGACCTCAGATATTTCTGTCTTACCAACATGATGTGAGGTGAAATTCATCTGGATTGGACTGAGACACTGTTTTGTGTAGTCTAACCCTATGCAGACTAACCCTAACCCTTGTACTACTTTAGTTCTTATGACTAAAATGAGATAACTAACAGCTAACAATTTTATATTAGCAGGCAAGTTCATGGCTAAGAATTCTAGATTAGAAGAAAGTTCACAGCTAATAATTCAAGATTTTATGGGCTAACATTTTTAGATTAGCAGAAACCTCACAGCTAAGAATTTTAGATGAGCAGAGATGATTTTAGCTAACAATTTTAGATTAGCAGGAAATTTAAGACCTAACAATTTGAAATTAGCAGAAAGTTCGCACCTAATGATTTTAGATGAGCAGAAAGGTTATGAGCTAACTATTCTAGATAAGCAGAAAAGTTCACAGCTAACAATTCTAGATTAGCCGAAACTTCACAGCTAACAATTCTAGATTAGCAGAAAGTGCACAGCTAATGCAGAAAGGTTATGAGCTAAGAATTTTAGATTAGCAGAAACTTCACAGCTAACAATTTTTGAATAGCAGGGATGATTTCAGCTAACAATTTTTAATTAGTAAGAATGATAACAGCTAACAATTCTAGATCAGCAGAAAAGTTCACAGCAAACAATTCTAGATTAGCAGAAAGTTCACAGCTAATGATTATAGATTAACAGGAAGGTTAAGAGCTAACAATTTTGATTAACAGGAAGGATAACAGCTAAAAATTTTAGATGAGCAGAAAGTATTTGAACTAACAATTCTAGATTAGCATATACTTCACAGTTAATTTTAGATTAGCAGGGACAATTTCCGCTAACAATTTTAGATAAGCAGGAAATTTAAGCCCTAACAATTTGAAATTAGCGGAAAGTTCACAGCTAAACATTTTATCTTAGCAGCAAGATTATGAGCTAACAATTCTAGATTAGTAGAAACTTCACAGCTAACAATTTTAGATTAGCACAGATGATTTCAGCTAACAAGTTTAGATAAGCAGGAAATTTAAGGCCTAACATTTCAAATTAGCAGAACGTTCACAGCTAATAATCTTAGATTAGCAGGAAAGTCAAGTTCTAACAACTTGAAATTAGCAGAAAGTTCACAGCTAAACATTTTATATGAGCAGAAAGATAATGAGCTAACAGTTCTAGATTAGCAGAAACTTCCCAGCTACCAATTTTAGATTAACAGGGATGATTTCAGCTAACAATTTTAGATAAGCAGGACATTTAAGCAATAACAATTCAAAATTAGCAGAAAGTTCACAGCTAACCATTTTTAGATTAGCAGAAAGTACACAGCCAACAATTTTCGATTAGCAGGGACGGTTTCAGCTAAGAATTTTTAGATTAGCAGGAAATTTAAGCCCGAACATTTCAAAATTAGCAGAAAGTTCACAGCTAAACATTTTTAGATTAGCATAAATTTAAATAATTTGTCTGAAATTGGGTCTGGTGCCTGATATACGGTATTTTGAGACAGAGTTACATGTTCCAACTCTCCAAACCTCGCTATTTCTGAACATTTTCCTCTAAATAAACGCAGGCACTGAGTAAACCTGTGTGTAGAGATAAGTTAATATAGTAGCGACTCTGTGTGTCCTATTCAAACCTACAGAGCTAAAGTAATCGAATTGACCTTTCTTTTTTCTGAGTGACCAGCCGGTGCTGTCTCCAAGCCAAACATTCCACTGCAAATCCCACATGAGGGGAAATGTTTGGCCCCAACCTTTGACCTTTGACACATATACGGAGGCGAGTCAGATGCCGTCCACGTTCTCCCAGGAGGTTTTTCCATCAGATGACTCTATTACAGAATAGAGCCCGATTGGCAACGTGATCGTAGAGAGAGAGAATTAGCTGCTAATCGTGTCTCATTTCTGATGAGGATTACAGAGTGCGTCGGGGTTTTTTTCCGTGAACGCCGTTTAGGGTATAGCACACCCTATATCACTCCTGTTAAAATGACGCATATCCTTCCTTCCCCATCTGTCTTCTGTTTCCGTTCTAGGCTGCTTTTCTTTTTTTCTTTTAATCCCAAGCAGGCGATCTCTGTGTGTTTTAGATCTTCAGATTAAAGAGGTGAAGCCTGTAACACACAGCACTCGTCTCTGCCTTATAAACTGATTCACCCTCATTAAGAGGAAGGCAGGTGTGGAGCTCCTCGGGTTTAGTCATTATATCACCTGCACATCTTTATCACCTGAGCTTCAGTGGCAAAGGCACATGGGACTGCAAAACTGGGAGCAGGGTGATGCTCTCTGAGTGGAAGTCAGATCAGTTAAAAATGATGAATAAGAGGGATTGATTACACAGATCTCAGAGACATCAGTGTGAAATATATCACTGGAAATAAATTCATATCTCTCTCTCTCTCTCACTCACTGTCTGTCTGTCTGTCTGTCTGTCTGTCTCTCTCTCTCTCTTCCTCTCTCTCGGTATATGTAAAATACATCATATATAAAATACATAATTTATTGAATTATTGTTATTTATTATAGTACAGTAGTTTAGTGTGTGTGCATGTGTGTAATAAAATATAGAAAACCATATATGTAAAATAGTATTATTATTATTACTATTATTGTTGTTCTTGTTGTGTACTGGAGATATACTGTAGATGTGTGTGTTTAATAAAATATTGAAAAACGTAAAATTATTACATGTACTATAATTATTGTTGTTGTTGTGTATTGTAGATAAAGATGCTTCTGCATCAGTGTGTGTGTGTGTGTGTGTGTGTGTGTGTGTGTGAAAAAATAGAGAAAAAGCATATTCGTAAATTATTATTATTATTATTATTATTATTATTATTATTATTGTGTACTGGAGACATAGATGCATGTGTCAGTGTATAGTGTGTGTGTGTGAGAATGTCAGCCACTCATGACACACACAAGTAGGTAGTGGAGCAGAGAATGTGAGCAGGGAGAGAGAGAGAGGGAGAGAGAGAGAGGGAGAGAGGTGTGTGTCCTGGCTGGAGTAGTAGAAACTTCAGAAACTGAAGCTCGAGGCGGTGCGCGTGTCTCCTACTCGGATAATCCACCTCTGCGGTTTTTTCCTCCGTCCTTCCAGAGGCACTGTATGGCTTTGCGTGTGTGTTTTGCGGGAACCCGAACCGCGGCGTGTTGCGAGTGCGGGTCAGTGCGGAGTCATGCGGGTTTTTAGGCGCGCGCGGGCGTTCGAGGAGCGACAGCGAGGAGGAGTGAAGCGCCTTTACCATGACAGCGAGTGAGCTGAAACTGCGGCGCTCCTTCAGCCAGCAGCTCCGCTACTCCACATGCAGAGCCTGGGCTTTACTGGGCAAGAAGGGTCGCCAGAGGAGACTCGCAGGTCAGTGAGGAAAGGCGAAGGCAAAAATGACGCATGGATATGAGGCAACATGATGCGCTTAGGGTTACTTTTTTATACGCATGTAGCATATCAGGATTATATATAGAAATAAAGCTGCAGAAACAAAACTGTACCTTTTCCTGTACGGTGCTTTTGCCTTCACTGTCTACCTGAGAAAGTGCACGCGCAAAGGTATAAAGATAAAGCAGGAACCTTTGATAGCTGGGAAAAGTGCAGCTTGGTACCTTTATTTCTGAGTTAAATAACTGAACTTCTTTCATGAATGAACGCAAAATACTTTATTTAGTGACCAGGCGCTATTATAGAAGTCATACAGAAATTCTTTAGGACTGGGGTTGTATCATCAAGGTTATCTGTTTTTGTATCCTCAGTAGTGTTACTATCTTTAGTGTGACGTTTCACCTGAGAACATAATGCACCTTTAAAAACTAATCTACGCTTCATCATTGCAAATGAATTAATGACCGTCACGTGCACATCCATCAGTACAACAAGCAAACGTTTATGCATGCTGCTTATAGGAGATACTATTCGGAGAACGTGTAAGTAATCCCTTGCTTGAGTGAGTGTTGCAGGAGGGAAGTGGAAAATTGTGTCCCCCTGTTTTTTTTTAAAACCCACGTGTCAGTCATTATGATTCAGGGCACAGTCGCTGCATCAGCTTGTTTTATTTAGAGGCGAGTTAAGCAGAGGTGGAGTACAGCAAAGCCTTTTTCCTAGAGACCAGACTTTATTTCAGACAACCTTGTCCCTTTAATCCTATCAGGATCAAAACGGGATCTGAGTGTGATTTAGTGAATTGAAGAACTATTGGTGAAAACTAAGACTTTTTTTTGTTTGTTTTTCAGATCATCCAATTTTATTTTATATCCAGTGTAATTTGCACACTTTTCTGGTAATTTTGGAGGTATTTATTACCATCCCTGTCATTAACAATGCTTAAGGCTTTGAAGCTGGTAGAGATGGTGTTCCTGATCATGCTTGCTAACAGAAATAATAAAAAACATGAGTGCACTAAAATAGAAAGGCATTCCTAGATGACCACTAGATGTCAGTCAGTGCCACATGGTGTTTTCTTGGCCAGAGTTGAGTCTCCTGTCCATGTGACCGTGTTTAAAAATACACTATTAACTGCAGATTTTTTTTGTTTTTTTTTGAGTCTGTCAGAAAAAATCACCACACACACACACACACACAGAGCATTCATAGACATTCTATATAAACCCCTACTACAGAGTTCTCTTTTAGAAACCTGTAATTATACAGTGAACCCTTCAAGAACCCTTATAGAATGCTGTTATAATAGTGTATGTGGTACAGACTTCAAATTATTACTCATTACTTCCTTCTTAAGAAACCTTCTGCTGTTTTAAATGTAGCTTTGGTACGCTCTTCTTTCTTTCAGGCATAAGAAGTTCCCAAATTTTCCAAATTTGGCAAAGTCTTGGGTCTAGGAATGTAGACTAAAATAAAAATGATTACTTTGGAGATTGAACCACAAACCTACCTATATATATATATATATATATATATATATATATATATATATATATATATATATATAACCTTTTTTGTTCTTCACGGCTTCTTTGGATGATTACGGGTTCTTAAAGGTTCTGAAATAGCTCCTCTTTGTCATAGAACCCTTTTCGGTGTTTCCCCAGATTGTTAACTTTAATCCAAAATGATCCAAAGTGAAACCTTCAGCCCAATACAGAAACCTTCTATCTTACGTTTTTGCTGAATTCTTGATTGTGATCAGTTGTAGAAAATTTATTTATTAATTTTTTATTATAATAATAATAGCAGCTCCGACCGTAGCTCCAGCTGCACAACAAGTCACATAATTATGTTATTATACTATATATTATTGTTTCCATAGCAACAGCTGACACAGGGAGTCGTATTGCAGACAAATAAACGGATTGGAAAACGTGTAATTTGTAGTAAAGAGATGTTTAGTAGCATTTTTTGGAAGGAGTCTCCAGTATCGGTCACTTTTTCAACATCTTCAGGACAAACTTACTTCAGGACTTACTACTTAATAACATGACAACAAGCAATTTTTTTTTGTCTTATTAACATCACGGAACGATAAAAGCGAAAAGACTTCTGTGTATAGCTGCTGTAACGCAAGAGATAACAGAAACCGACCTGAGATAAATGGATAAAAAAGTATGTGGCATCTTTCGTAAATAAAATGTATCATAAACTGTAAACGTAAACTGTATCATGGCTGACCCTGTTCTCTGACCCTAACCAAGGCTGGGATATGCAAAGAAAGAATTTCACTGTGCAGTAATGTACTGTATATGTGACACATTAAGGCTACTTAATTGATTAATATGTGTATTTGAACCTGAACTATTTAAAGATTTAGATATTGAAGGCTATTTTGTCTGTGATGTGACCACAAACCTGGCAACCTAAACATCACCTGTGGAAAATCTAACAGGAGTGATAAATGGGTTAAAATAGTCTTTATATCACAACGGTAGAGCTGAAGGTGAGGCAGCGATGTTGGAGAGATTATGGAAATGATGCATAACCTGTTTTTTCTTTATTCCCGCACACAGGCCCTTTTACCAAATATAGTTACGTTAAAAGCGGAGATCTGCTTTCTCCCTCCTGAAAAAGGCAGTCAGGAGAAATTGCACGAAAATGATTTCTTTTGACAGCGAAAATGCGTGCTTCAATCAAACTGGAATTTGGAGATAGCTGTGAAAATATTTTGCGAGGCTGCTTTGAGTCAGAGCAGCAAAATGTAACGCACCTGCTGCTCGTACCTGGCACGCCGCCTCGGTGTGAGACGCTTCCCAGACAAATATTAGACTCCTTCTGTTATTTTTTTTCTTCCACGGCTCTGTCGATACACCTTTTCTCTCACCAGGTTCCTGTGATGAAGCGTCCGTACGGATTTTCAGAAGGAGTCGAGCTCAGAGATGAAGCGGTGTGAATATGAGCAAAATGATAGAAAATGTAAATTTTGAAAAAAATATTCATGCACCTAGCTTAACCTGGAGTTTGGAGCCCTTACAAGACGACCAGGTGTTGTTAGATTTTTACAAATTTAACATATCCAGAGATTGTGTGTCTTTGATTTCGAGAAATGTTCTGTAGAGTGCAAAAGTTTACACACCTTCTGAATGTGTAAATGTATTTCAATGGAATCTGTATGAGAGAGACAAACAGACAGACAGAGAGAGAGAAAGAGAGAGTGTAAGGTAGAGAGAGAGAGAGAGAGAGAGTAAGACAGAGAGAGACAGACAGACAGATAGAGAGAAAGAGAGAGTGTAAGACAGAGAGACAGAGAGAGAGAGTGTGTAACACACACAGAGAGAGAGAGAGAGAGAGAGTGTGTAAGACAGAGAGAGAGTGTGACAAAGAGAGAGACAGACAGAGAAAGAGTGTAAGAAAAGAGTGAGACAGACAGACAGACAGAGACAGAAAGACAAACAGAGAGAGAGAAAGTAAGCATGTAAGACAGAGAGAGAGAGAAAGAGAGAGACAGACAGACAGACAGAAAGAGAAAGAGAGAGAGTGACAAAGAGAGAGTGTAAGAGAGAGAGAAAGAGAGAGAGTGACAGAGAGAGTGACAGAGAGAGAGAGAGTTTAAGACAGAAAGAGAGCAACAAACAGAGACAGAGAAAGAGTGTAAGAAAAGAGAGAGAGATAGCAAGACAGACAGACAGAGAAAGACAAACAGAGAGAGTGTAAGACAGAGAGGGAGAAAGAGAGACAGGCACAGAGAGAGAGAGAGACACAGAGAGAGAGTGTGAGACAGTGAGAGAGAGAGAAGGATGTGGAATGTGCATTCTTTGGCAGGCAGTAGGTGGCCTGCTCTCTCCTCCGTGTTTGCATACATTAATTCTTGGAGCTGTCAGCTATTTGTCATTGGCTGCTGTAAATAGATGAGGAGAGACTTGGCACTGGATCGTCTCTGCACTCAGACTGGTTATATTCATGGCTATGTTCTGGGATGCTGGCAAAGCCCTCTCGATTATGCGCTCTTGGAGAGCTTTCTGATCCATTTTTACTCAGCCAGCACTCTTCTTAATCACTCTGTGGGTTCATTTGTCTAAACCTGCCATGACATTGACTGAGAGGATTATAGACCAGTGGGCTTGAGGTATTTAATAAGAACAGGAAACATGCATGAGCCAGAGACACAATTTACATTTACACAGTGCTAAATACAAGCAGGTGGCACTTGTTAGTTATCTCACGCTATAAAATTCACATCATGTAGCCATGTAGCTATGCTATCACAACGTTCACAACTCGTTGCTAGCTTTAATTACATAAAAAACATAACCTTTAACATTCCTTAATTATTTTATCGTAGCATAACATCAGCTAGTTAGATAGCTTGATGCTAATATCATACTCAACCTGCTTTAGCTAGTCTAACAAGGAGGCTAGGTATGGGCATAGTAGCTAGGTAGCTAGCTAGTTTAGCTAAAGTTAATAAATAATACTTATTTTAACTATATATTTTATACTAAGCACCATGTCAAGCAAAAAGAACTAAAAGCTTCATCATCATCAGATTCATCATCATCATAGTATCATTGCTCATATTTATTTATTTATTTATTTATTTACGTTTCTGAAAAATGCTTCTTTTGAGATTTTTTTCTCTTTGAGAGACGATGCTCTTTGGATTATTTTGATCGTGTTGCTCGAGTATCATTATTTACACAATCTGTCCAAAAGTATGTGGACACCTGAGTATCACACCCCTGTACTTCCTGAACATAACCTCCAGATTTGGTTGATTCTTGCTGTTATAATGCGCTCCATTCTTCTCTTCTGCAAAGTCTTTCGACTAGATGTTGGATCATAGCTCTGGGGATTAGTGATCATTCAGCTAAAAGAGCATCAGTGAGATCAGACTCTGATGTTGTGAGAGTGAGGAGGTCTGGGGTTTAGTCAGTGTTCCAGTTCATCCCAAAGGTGTTCAGGGGGATTCAGTCAGAGTCAGGACACTCTAGTTCTTTCTTTCTTTCTTTCTTTCTTTCTTTCTTTCTTTCTTTCTTTCTTTCTTTCTTTCTTTCTTTCTTTCTTTCTTTCTTTCTTTCTTTCTTTCTTTCTTTCTTTCTTTCTTTCTTTCTTTCTTTCTTTCTTTCTTTCTTTCTTTCTTTCTTTCTTTCGTTCTTTCGTTCGTTCTTTCGTTCTTTCTTTCTCTGTGCCTTTCTTTCTTTCTTTCTTTCTTTCACTCCAAACTTCTCAGACCATGTCTTCATGTGTCATGCTGGAGCAGAGTTTGAGTTTCAATGTTAAAGCTACAGCATACAGAGATATTCTAGACAAGGTTCTTTCTAATCCAGTCTCAGAGACACAGAACCAATCCCAGAGGAGTAGATAAGAGTTCTCTACATGTGAAAAATGTTTAGAATAATTCCTCTTGATATAATCTGTCAGTCAGAATCAGTCAGTAGAGTTTACCTGCTCCAGCGAACACCTCGAGGACAGAAGGTACCTTGTTTGTCTCCTCGAGCTTGACACCAATAAATGAGTCCTGTGTGATGCATTTAGAGAGCATGTGCGTAAACATGTTAAAAGCGTCTGAGAGGAAAAGCATGACCCTCGCCCACAGGCACAGCCCTCAGTGCCAGGCTGCACGTGCAGCAGGAGAGAATATGGACTGGGTCAGGTATGGAGAGAGCTAAACACACCACACTGAATCCTGCTCTTTGTCTGGTTCTGCTGTGAGTGGTATGTGCCAGTCAGGGAACGACCAGGGAATGTGTTTAACTTGGTGCTCTGCCCATTCTTGCCTTATTAATATAGCTGCAGAGAAGTCTCTTTCTTTCTTTCTTTCTTTCTTTCTTTCTTTCTTTCTTTCTTTCTTTCTTTCTTTCTTTCTTTCTTTCTTTCTTTTCTTCATGATTTTCTCTGTGGCTTAACTTTCTTTCTTTCTTTCTTTCTGTCTGTCTGTCTGTAGCTATCTAGCTATATTTCTTTCTGTTTGTCAGTCTGTCTTCTACCTACCTGCCTACTTACCTTTCTTTCTTTCTTTCTTTCTTTCTTTCTTTCTTTCTTTCTTTCTTTCTTTCTTTCTTTCTTTCTTTCTTTCTTTTCTTCATGATTTTCTCTGTGGCTTAACTTTCTATCTATCTATCTATCTATCTATCTATCTATCTATCTATCTATCTATCTATCTATCTATCTATCTATCTATCTATATTTCTTTCTATATTTCTTTCTATTTCTTCGTCTGTCTTCTACCTTTTTTCCTGCCTACCTATCTTTCTCTCTCTCTCTCTCTCTCTCTCTCTCTCTCTCTCCATTGCTTACTCTAAATGAATTATTTCCAAGCACACACAGTATTATAGTGTTAAACCTCTCTGGAGTTACAGTGTCATTTGTAAGTCATTCTCTGACTCTACAGTTTGGTGTTAAACATGGTGTTTGGTGTTAATGTTAGTGATGAGCTCCATATAGTTAATATTATTGTCACTGTTAAAGAGATAAATCACTGAGACATAAATCTCCTAAACTGAGACCTACACTGAAGTCCCTCAGCTGCGGGTTTGTTCACTGAGCTCTGGGTATTGTAGTACAGTATATTTGATTTCTATTTCATTTGTATCTGCTGGTATATAAAAATAAAACGCTGAGAATGAGTGTAAAGTGAGACGCTGAAATCCCAGATGTATTCATACGTGAGAAAGCATGCTAGCTGACTAGCACTTTAACCGCTGGATCGTAAAATTGCCAAGGAACATTAGGCTTTTAGCTTTGCACTGTCTTATCATCATTTTTATATTGAGAATAAAACGTTTCTGAAAATTCCCTAAAAGATTTATTGTGCTTTTAATGGATTTAGTATTTCAGTGTATTTATTTTTGTATGTCATCGAGTCTTGACTGCTTTTCACAGAGTTTTCAGCACTTCATTTTATATTTTTATCTGATTATACACACAGGCTCTCTCCTGCTGCTTTAATGAAGGCCATTGTTTTCTAGTCGTCAGTTTGGGGTTTTTCCTGTGTGAACTATTCTGATGCATGAAAGTCCATCTATCTGTCTCACAAAGGTGAAAACCTGCTCTGCCGCCCCGGAGGCGAGGTGGGGGGTCGCAGGTTAACCTGATTCACATCTTACTCAGCCTTAAACTGCCACGCTGCTCCGCATTTACCTTCTCTCACTCGCTCTGTGTCGTTAGCTAACACACTCCTCCTGAGTAAACTTGGCACCTGCATGGGGCTTCACAGCAGCAGGTTTGTTCTTTTAGAGACTAGGGTGGCGTCTCAACTCGCGATGTTTTTCTTTACCCTCCCATGCACCATCCACCCTCCCTCCTGCCCTCCCCTCCCTCCCTCCCTCCCCGCATTTTCTCCACACTGTCAGCTCACAAGCATTCCTCTGGTATTTATATTTCCCTCCCTCGACTCGCCGTGCTCACACAGACCTCGGATTCAGCTCGGCCCGAAGGGACGTCCCTCGTATCCCACTTCCTCGTTGGCCAGTTGGCTGGTCAGTCACGTGACTGAAAAGAGAAGGCGTTCCTGGAGTTCCTCCTGGATTCTGTCGAGATTTTCTGTCTCATATCTCACACGTGCAAGGCGTTCGCTGGACACACTTGTGTTTTTATTTGTGCTGTTTGCGTTAGGGGAAGGACAGCCAGTTGTGGGTACGTAACCATGTTTAGGGAGCTGCCCGAAGCTGAGAGCAGCGAGTGTTTAGCCAGTATGACCCCAGAGACGCAGGACATCTACCTGAGGATGGACCACCACCGGCGCCGATCGGGGTACAGGCTGGGCCGAATCATCGCTCGCCAACAGCTGCTCAGGAGGATAGCTGCAGGTAATTAGGACCAGGTGGCGCCAGAGTTTGGGTCAAAGTCCATGTTTGTTGCTCTAGAGCATATTTACATTGCATTTTTGTAAAATGTAAGCAGCTGGAAAACATGAATTGACATTGAGATGACATGAATTGAGATTCGAAATTGCAGGATTTCTGTCACGTGTCGAGTTTAAAAGTTGAGATGATTCAGCAGGTCATGAAGTAATCAGGCATGGAAGTTTCTCAGAATGTTGACACATCAGGCTGTTGCTCGCAGGACAATAACCTGAAGAACCTGAACAAACACCGCTTGACCTCTCAGGTCCACCCGTAGGCTTTGTCCTAATCAGCATGGATGCTCACCTAGGGGCAGGGGGTGGTGGGTGTGGGGCAGTGGGTGTGGTTTCTCATTAAACACACGCATTCTCCTTAGTTTAAAAGGATCAAATTCTCTTAAACGAAACATTTCTATAAATCTGATGCAGTTCTGTTATATATATAATCTTACAGGGTATTTTTTGTTGGTAATTTGCTTTTGAGTTCATTTTAACCTGTAAAGTTGAATTAATGACCTTGTAGGGTAGCTGACGTGCGTGTGTTATCAGTTGTGCTGTTGGTTATTCGTTCACTCGGAGGCGTCATATGGAATCTGAAGGCCTAGGAACAGGCATGTGGGTCTCACACACACACACACACACACACACACTCACACACACACACACACACACACACACATACATACATAGAGTCTGGAGATCTTGATTATCTCTGATAGGACACAGGAGGACATGTGTGGTCTTGTAGTTAAACGCTTACTTTAGAGTATCAAAGCTGTTTGGGTTGAGTTCAGCTCAAGGAATTTATTCTTTTTATTATTATTATTATTATTATTTTTATTAGAGAATTATTTCTCCACAACACAAACCTGTAGACGTCCTTGAGAAGTCGTATGATCCAGATTTTCCTTGGACCTTCTTGTCCTTCGTTTCCTTGAACATTCCTCTGTTCCACGTTGAACTCATTTTCACACTTTAGACTGGCGTTTATTCATGTGTGTATTTATAAGACTGAACTCTTTATTCTTTAATTCTCTTTAATGTATACAGTGTAACTTTCCACATCTCACCCCAGAAAACCCAAAAAAATGCTGCATTATATTTAATAATAATATTTTATTTTTTATTTAATTAATAATATTTAATATTACTTTGTGCCATCATGCAGCATACACAATCATACACAGTACTCCATACAGCTTTTTATGACTGTCCCTTTAATAAAAATAGAGTCAAACAGAATTAAAAAACGGAATAGGAATAGAATAAATTTTTTTAAATAATAGTAAAATAAAATATAAAATAATAGAATAAAATATTATAATAATTGAAAAAAAAAATATTTTATTCTATTTTACAGAATAAAATAGTATAAAAAATAGTATTTAAAAAATAAAATAAAATGGAATTATCTATACATTACCCATCTATCTGTCTAAAATAAAATATAATACATTTTTACAAAGAATTTCAAGCTTCTAGCAACATTTTGCTTGACATTTTTCCCTAATTCATTCTTTATATTAACCGAATCATTCATATTTGTTGCTGAATCATATGTTTTAAAATATAGAACTACTTATAAAAATCACCCAGTTATTGTTTATAAAGTCTGATAAAAGAATTCAGGCAGATTCGGTGTCTGATCAGAGCCGGTGTGATTAGATTTGGTTCCGTTCACATTGCTGTTTAATGCTTTCTGCACGCCAACGCTAATCATCTCCAGCACACGGTTACTTTCTAGGCCAGGTGTTTGACCTCTGACCTTTCATATCATTTCCATCATTTTGTTTGTTTTGGCAACATTTCAACATTTCAGATGCTTTCTTTCTCCCTGCACGTCTCAGCGCTGACTGTAGACTATACAGATTAGTGAAAGATGACCTTACTGCTACTGTAAATGACTTTATAGACCTTAATATTGGTTTCCACCATTCGAGCGAGCGGTGTGAAGTGATGTGAATATTTCAGAGTCAGAGGATGTGCTGATGTGTGCCGTCTATCATTCCCATCACTTGAGAAGAATATCCCGAAAGCTACATTAATAGCTAGAAGAGTTTAATATTAAGGACAATGTGAATTCAGTCGTAATAAAATGTACTGAGTTCATAAAGCTTTTGGTAAAATCACATTACAGATGTTTTATTAGTTATGATCAAAAAATGAGTCTCTCTCTCTCTTTCTCTGTCTCGTTCTTTCTTTCTCTCTCTGTCCCTTTCTCTCTCTCACTCACTCTGTCTCTCTCTCTCTTTTTCTGTCCCTGTCTCATTCTTTCTCTCTCTCTGTCTCTCTCTCTGTCTAGTTCTTTGTTTCTCTCTCTCGCTTTCTGTCTTTCTGTCTCTGCCTTGTACTTTCTCTGTCTCTGTGTCTCTATCTGTCTCTGTGTCTTTCTCTGCCTCTCTCTCTCTCTCTCTCTCTCTCTCTCTCTCTCTCTCATTCTTTCTCCTTCTCTCTCTCTCTCTCTCTCTCTCTCTCTCTCTGTCTTTTAAAGTTAAAAAGTGAAAAAATTCAGCTAGAAAACTACTCTGTTGTGAAGTTACAGCTTAACATCTGACACTGGAGACTCCTTCTAGAAATGTTAAATAAATATTTTCCAGAAAAAGTCTCTATCTGTGTAAGTGGTTTGTCTTAGAGCAGTGACTGGAAGCTGGAACTGTCAGAGCTGCTGTTATAGAAAAATAAAGTTCTTCCCAATCTGTAGCTACAATAAATATCCGTTAATCTTCAGTACGGTGAAATATCTGTCACTATAAAACCTTTCACTCGCCTGCGCTGCGTCTGAGCGGCTGTTAATCATCTTCATCATCATGTGACTCAGAGCCTGAGGGTTCAGTGTTCAGCTGGAGAAAGTAAAAAGGTCAGTGCTGTGACCCTGATCACACGTTCCTGCATTCCATCCGGTGTGGCATGTTGACAGAGAGAGTAGTGAGAGCAGCGAGAGAAAAGAGAGGAGTGAGAGTAAGGAGGGAAGAGAGAGAAGAGAGCAGAGACTGAAGAAAGAAGAGACTAGAGAGAGAAGAGAGCAGAGAGAGTAGTGAAAAGAGAGAACAGAGAGAGCAGCGAGAGTAGAGAGAATACAGAGAGAAGAGAGAACAGCAAGAGTAGAGAGAGAAAAGAACCGCGAGAGCAGTGAGAGTAGAGAGAGAAGAGAGAACAGCAAGAGTAGAGAGGGCAGAGAGAGAAGACAGAGCAGCAAGAGTAGAGAGAGAAGAGAGAACAGAGAGAGAAAAGAACCACAAGAATAGAGAGAGAAGAGAGAGCAGAGAGAGAAAAGAACCACGAGAGAAGAGAGAGCAGAGTGAGAAAAGAACCACGAGAGAAGAGAGAGCAGCGAGAGTGGAGAGAGAAGAGAGAGAGAGCATTGAGAGTAGAGAGAGAAGAGACAGCAGTGAGAGTAGAGAGAGAAGAGAGAGAGAGAATCGAGAGTAGAGAGAGAAGAGAGAGAGAGAATCGAGAGTAGAGAGAGAAGAGACAGCTGCGAGAGTAGAGAGAGAAGAGAGAGAGAGAATCGAGAGTAGAGAGAGAAGAGACAGCTGTGAGAGTAGAGAGAGAAGAGAGAGAGAGAATCAAGAGTAGAGAGAGGAGACAGCTGCGAGAGTAGAGAGAGAAGAGAGAGAGAGCATTGAGAGTAGAGAGAGAAGAGACAGCTGCGAGAGTAGAGAAAGAAGAGAGAGAGAGCATTGAGAGTAGAGAGAGAAGAGACAGCTGCAAGAGTAGAGAGAGAAGAGAGAGAGAGAATCGAGAGTAGAGAGAGGAGACAGCTGCGAGAGTAGAGAGAGAAGAGAGAGAGAGAATCGAGAGTAGAGAGAGAAGAGACAGCTGCGAGAGAAGAGAGAGCAGCAAGAGTAGAGAGAGAAGAGAGAGCAGAGAGAGAAGAGAGAGCAGCGAGAGTAGAGAGAGAAGAGAGAGCAGAGAGAGCAGCGGGAGTAGAGAGAGAAGAGACAGCTGCGAGAGTAGAGAGAGAAGAGAGAGCAGAGAGAGAAGAGAGAGCAGCGGGAGTAGAGAGAGAAGAGAGAGCAGCGGGAGTAGAGAGAGAAGAGAGAGCAGCGGGAGTAGAGAGAGAAGAGAGAGCAGCGGGAGTAGAGAGAGAAGAGAGAGCAGCGGGAGTAGAGAGAGAAGAGAGAGAAGTGAGAGCACTCAGCTTCATCAGGGTTACTCACCTGTGCTGGCGTCGAAGCTGCCACACACACACACACACACCTGTGTAGCACACCATGAAGTATATACATTACACGAAGTCCCCAAGGTTAAAGAAACGTGTCAGATCTTGTGTGTCGATTTTCTTGTTTTAATTTCACCGTGCCACTTTTTCGAAACCTTTACCCCCGCCTCCTTTTCTGTTCATTTGAAATTTTTCGCCGCTAATTGCAATCCTTGCCCGCTACGTAAGAGGCAACTGCATTAAATGTTTAGTCCATGTAGGGGTTAGTGGTTAAATTGGAAGAAATTCCTTTCCCTGCGTTATTCAAAAGACAGCAAGTGCTGCATTACTTCCACGCTTTGGCATCTCTTTCCTCCTATTTCAGTACGCAGCCATCTGGTTGCCAGACAGACAGGATCATCGAGGATCTACACATCTGTTACTGCTAATCACTCTCACACACACACACACTCACACACACAGAAAAGGTTTGTGTGAAAAAACGTGTACAGCACAATAAAGTATACAAGCCAGACAAACAAGCGATATAGTATAGTACGCTAACGCTCACGCTCACACACTAGCCGCTCAGTGCAGAATCAATGAGCTATTCATGACTTCACGTTGAGGAAATTTCCTGCCGAAAATGTTTTCTAACCCTTTCCTGAATTCCTGATGGCTTTCTCCATTCACTTGCACACATACTGCTATATTCAGCCCCGCTTTTCCATCCGCCATGGAAATTTGTTTCGGAGCCAGATACTAAACGCAGCAATAGATTTAAATTGCTTAAGTGGAAGGAGGGTGACGAGTCGGGGGGACTCGAAGCCGTGACGTAAAACTATAACATGAGTCTCTACTCCTTCTACATTCGCACAAGTAGCCACTGTACTGTTGAATTCTCCGTTGTGATTGGTCAAAAGGTGTTGATTATTTATTAAATCATCAGCAGCTCCGATATTATTTACGCCTTGCATTAACGCGCTTGTTCTAATAGGTTAGTGTTTCTGTAGTAACACAGGGAATTGTATGGTGGATTCTTTACTTTATCTAAAATGTGTGTCATCGATGACATGGTGACGTTTTTTGTAAGATTTATTTTTATTATTATAAATCTTGTTTGTAAGGAGTCTCAGTTTCAGAGCTTTTGTAACACACATTGGTGTGACTGGTCCCATGACATCCAGCAGCATTACATGTAACTATAAAAGGATAAAAAGTAAGTTATTTAATTAAATAAATAATAAATACATAGATAATTAAATAAATAAATATATCTTTAAATAAATAAATAAATCTTTAAATATTTTTTTAAATAAAAAATGAATTGTTAAATAAATAAATAAATCTTTAATTAAAAATAAATAAACTTTAAAAAACTTTAAATAAAAAAATATATTAATGTTGGAAAATTGCTGTGGTATTTAACAATTCAGGATTATTGGATAGTAATCAACATCTAGGTGGTAACAGTAACTCAACACAATCACATCACTCCATAGTTATAGATTATTTTCCTATAACAGCACGCCTCATCTCGCTTCCAGCGACAGTGTGCGCTATAGAATACATACCTCATAATTTCTTTTTTATACAGGCTTTAATTTAAGATTATTTCATTCATTTGAATGATTTTATTTCAAATATATACTGAAGTGTAGCAAACAGAAATCCTGTAAGTTTGTGTTAATTAAGCTTTTGTAAATTCATCAAATAATTCAAACCCTGAAATAAAAAGTACATCTCAGTGGAAATGTATGGCATCAACATCAATATGGATTTCTGGATGAATTTAGAAACTCTGTCGTCCGCAACGTAACCTCTGAAGTTCAGAGCCTGTGCTTTTGTTTCTGTCCGCTGAGGCACACTGAAGTGTTTTAGAGACTCAAGTCTAAAAGAGGACGAGTACTCGAGTCCCTCCGCTCTCCTTCAATGCCTAGGCGTCTCTCTTTAGCGTGTTTACAAGTTTGCATATCTGAGGGCCGGCTTTTGAGATCTTCCAACGTGAAGGAGTTCTCGAGTGTGCGAGTCCCGTCCAGAGACTGAATTCCTTCTCATGTATTATTCAAAGAAGGATGAAGCCATGTTAGGGAATTCAGATTATAATAGACTTCCATGATTTTCAAACATGTTCATTTTCAAACTGAAGAGATTGGTCTGAAGTTGTTTTTATAGCAGATTACAGATTCATGATTCATTTATGACAGAAATGACTCAGAGTCATTTATTTCAGAAATTTCTTTGAGATTCAGAGTGTCATTTATTACAGAAATGACTCAATGATTCAGAGAGTCATTTATGACAGAGAGTCATTCACTGCAGTAAAATTCAATGATTCAGAGAGTCATTTACAACAGAATTGACTCCAAGATTCAGAGTGCCGTTTATTACCGAAACTCAGAAGTCCAGAGTGTCATTTATTTCAAAACGTCTTAAAGATTCAGAGTGTCATTTACTGACGATATGACTCAATGATTCAGAGAGTCATTTATGATAGAAATGGATCTATGATTCAGAGAGTCATTGACTATAGAAATGACTTAGAGATTCAGAGTGTCATTTATTGCTGGTGTGACTCAATGATTCAGAGACTCATTTATGACAGAAATGACTCAGAGATTCAGAGAGTCGTTTATTACAAAAATGACTTCGAGATTCAGAGTGTCATTTATTATAAAAATGACTCAGAGATCCAGAGAATCATTTATGACAGCAATGGTTCTATGATTCAGAGAGTCGTTTATTACAAAAATGACATAGATATTCAGAGTCATTCACTGCAGTGAACTTCAATGATTCAGAGAGTCATTTACAACACCAATGGCTCAGTGATTCAGAGAGTCAATTTTTGCATGAATGTCTTAGAGATTCAGAGAGTCATTTATTAAAGAACGCAAACACACTTGGCTGGAAACTGAAAAGTCCCACAGTTCCATTGCACCTATACAGACACTCGGTTAAAGTGATTTTAGAGTAACTCGGTTTGGTGGAAAAATATTTTCTTAGTTCTCACATGGCAGCATTGTCGTTATACAGAAAAATGACAGGAAACTGGGAAATACTAACAAGTCTGATGTAAGCTGTCATGGCAATTCAGTATATTTTATTACAATAAAAACAGTGGCAATAATTCAATATTTAAATTCCAATAAACACAAATTGTCATCCTTTTTAAAAAACCTTCTAGAACGAAAGACTATTAGAAAGAACACACAAATAAATTTTCTTTGGAGCCTCAAACAAAGTGTATTACATACACCAGATGTAAACTGGAATCATGTTTTGTGGTCACATTTTTGTTAAAACCATACAGCATGTACTTCTGTGTAGTTAAACTATCACATTTTCATGAAAGTTGCCTAGCATTTTGCAACATACTTCATACATACTGTATTTACCTGTAGTCTAGTATTTAAAGAACCTATCTGATGGTGTTTGCGGATGTTCTCACCTGTTCAGTGACTCACCTGGCTAATCATTGACATGTGTCACGACTGTGTAAAAAGGTTTAAGTGTAACACACCGAGTCAGCCATTAACAGAGCCGTGGGCATGTGCCGTTCCACAAACTAGTGAGGAACTATGTCAATCTCAGGACCGTAAAAAGATCTCGATTATACATGGCTATAGATATATATATGAAATTTATATCCGGCACAAAATCAGCGCTTCATTTCAATGTAACTTGGATTTTTGAGAAGCAGCTGTTCATTTCTTGTACAAATTGCTATTCCGGTCACGGCAGTAAGTACCATTTGAATCAAGGTTTTCATGGAAAGACGTCATAAAGAGACAAATCCCAACTGAGCCCAGTAAATTCCCTGTGAAGGTTACATCATCTCCTTCACTACGTTCATGCTTTTTAAACAGAAGTAATGCAAAACATTTGACATTTTGGCTATTAACAATTGTTACTAGAATGTAAACAGCTGTACAGACCACGCCCACCAGCATGCCTCCTACAGTACATGCATTTTTTTTACCCACATGAATTTCCCACTATTAAAAAATACTAAGAGTATGTTCCTAAAGGTTCAGACAATAATAAACTTTCAACATTTTGATCAACTTTTACATGATTGATTAGTAGCCAGATATCTTTCATGCTACTATGTTTTTGCAGGGGCTGTGTCTAATGTTTTATTCCACTTATCCTACAGCAGTTTGCCAATGTTTACAGTTTTTTATCAACTGTAATATAGAGGAATAAATAATAAATAAATAAATAGAGGTTTTATAGCAGATCACAGATTGTTACACGTCTAGAGAAATGACTCAGAAGTCCAGAGTGTCATTTATTTCAAAACATCTTAAAGATTCAGTGTCATTTATTGATGATATGACTCAATGATTCAGAGAGTCATTTATGACAGAAATGGATCTATGATTCAGAGAGTCATTGACTATAGAAATGACTTAGAGATTCAAAGTGCCATCTGTTGCAGATATGACTCAATGATTCAGAGAGTCTTTCATGACAGAAATGGATCAATGATTCAGCGAGTCATTAATTACAGAAATGGTTTAGAGATTCAGTGTGTCATTTACTGACGATATGACTCAATGATTCAGAGAGTCATTTATGATAGAAATGGATCTATGATTCAGAGAGTCATTGACTATATAGAAATGACTTAGAGATTCAGAGTGTCATTTATTGACGATATGACTCAATGATTCAGAGAGTCATTTATGACAGAAATGGATCTATGATTCAGAGTCATTGACTATAGAAATGACTTAGAGATTCAGAGTGTCATCTATTGACGATATGACTCGATTCAAAGAGTCATTTACAACAAAAATGGATCTATGATTCAGAGAGTCATTGACTATAGAAATGACTTAGAGATTCAGTGTCATTTATTGCAGGTATGACTCAATGATTCAGAGAGTCATTTATGACAGAAATGTATCTATGATTCAGCGAGTCATTAATTACAGAAATGACTTAGAGATTCAGAGTGTCATCTATTGACAATATGACTCAATGATTCAGAGAGTCATTTACGACAGAAATGGATCTATGATTCAGAGAGTCATTGACTATGGAAATGACTTAGAGATTCAGAGTGTCATTTATTGCAGGTATGACTCAATGATTCAGAGAGTCATTTATGACAGAAATGGATCTATGATTCAGAGAGTCATTGATTTCAGAAATGACTCAAGGATTCAGGGAGTCATTTACAACAGAAATGGCTCAGAGACTCAGATAGTCATTTATTATAGATATGGCTTAGAGATTCAAAGAGCCATATACAAGAGAAATGGCTCAGTGATTCAGAGAGTCACCTACTACTGAAAAGTAGCCACAGTCCCACTACACCTCACACACTGTGGTGTTTTCAGAGTAACTCATTGTTTCTGGTTTATTTCAGAACAATGAGACAAGTTAGTTCCTGTTCTCGCTTACGTTACAGCAGATGCGTTTAAGCACATTAAAGCCATTCTCTCACTAGGCTCTGTTTTTCTTTCTTTTGATGTAAACAAGACAAAAAATGCAGCCTGACATGTTAGCGAGGAACCGGGAAACCGTAAATTCCCCTGTCCTCAAGAGATATAATATAATTTATATACGATATAAGAAAAGATATCATTTTAATAGTGAGCGATCAGGGGGCCAAACACTTACTACATTGATTTTTGCAAAACTTTGTATTTGTTCTTGTTGATATGGCTATTTATTTATTTAGCAAAATCACTGTAAAAGGAAGTCTAGATACCTGGTTATATGTGGGTGGTATAATCTTAACTATAATAGGTTTAATCAGTTCATCAGCTCATCAGATTAGTGGTGAAATGCCTTCTAAACACAAGTCTAGACAAGAGGCAGAAACCCTATATGGCAAAATGGCTCCTCTTATGAAGACAAACCAGTCACTTGACTTATGTCACCTGGATAGATATGTAGTCTTGTGTTAAACTATTGTTAAGGAAGTAGACAGTAACATGATGTGTGTTAGTAAATCGTCTACTCGATGTTCTTCCAAACGATGATCCGACAGTTGGTGTATTGATGATCTAAAACACAAAATGCCCCATTCTGGAGGAGTTGAGATCAGGTGACCATGAAGAACGTTACACATCATTTTCATCACCAGTGGAGGCGGAGTTACACCAGAAGAGACCACACCCATCGTAGGATAAAGGTGATTAGCGAGAAGGACTTTGGATTGGTTTGCAATGATTCATCCATCCGAAGAAACCAAGCACAATGCCAGTAACACTATAAGACTGGTTCTACTGGGTTTTCCTTTAATTTGTCACTTGGATCTAACTTATGAATCATTATTTATTGTTTATTTGTCAACAAAAATGCATATATTTAGGTTTCCATTCTGCTACTTGTTTGCTTTGGGTATGTGAATGGACTCTTGCCATGTTCTCGGCTGAAAGGAGCCCTCTGCTGGAGAACATGTTGTCGGTCACTCGTTCCTGAGCGGAGAGAAAGACAGGCCTTGTGCTCGCTCTTGTTCTAACGGCAGAAGTTCTCAGCTGTTCCATTTCGAACATGCCTTCCTCAACAGAACAACAACTGTCTGAATGGAGGCACGCTTGAATAATAGTCCACTGTGAGACTTGTGAACTGTTGTTAAACAGATCTGTAATACTAACACACACACACACACACAGGAATGGTTTACATTCACCAGCATGTACAAGTTCTACATGGAAAATCTGATTACAGTCCTGCTCTTTCTGTTCTGTGTGTATGTGTGTGTGTGTGTGTGTGTGTGTTTAACAACAGTTCACATGTGTACATTCGTTATTATAAAGCAGAGGGAATTATAGGATTCACAGGCGGTAGTTACACAGCAAGCGTGCGATGTGAAGGACCGCTCCATCATACAGCCCCGGGTGAATTAACCGGCATGACATAGAGACATTATTACAGGTTGGGTGCGACTTCTCACACACACACACACACACACCACATGTGGAATATATACATTACACACTTTACACGTCACTTTGACAGCTCTGAACGTATCGAGTTTCCGTAGCTTTGTCTGGAGTGAAAAGAAGACTCTTATGATCACACAAACACCTATACACCTGAGAGAAGGGTTACTGTATTGCAGGTAGGAAAACACTTAGGGGTGTGTTGCTGTAGGTAAATAAGCATCGAGGAAAGAACGTGGTACAACGTGGCCTGAGACAAAGCGATCAGAAATGATTTCTTTTCCAGTAACAAAAAAACAATTTGCCATAAAGTACATTTTAAATGAATTGAAATGAACGTGTATTTCTTATCCGTTTCTAGTTACATTTAATGTTAAAGTCAAGTTAGATCCTGTTATCACTTACATTATCAGTTCTTTTCTCCTTTTTGACCATTACTTAGCCCTGACACTGGAGACTCCTTCTGTAAACGTTTAATAAACACGTCTTTGTAGAAAATGGCACCATGTCAGCAACTGCATGATTTTGTACGTAATTGTTACTATGGAAATATTTCAATAAGTGCACAAAGGCAAACCTGTGTTTTGTGGGCCTTGTGGCCAGTTGCAGTAAAGAAAACACCTACTGACCAATCAGAATCGATGACATCATAATGTCATTTTTTTCTAGCTGCATAAAAATACCTCATTTTTTCCCATCGATCCTCGGCATGTTCAACACACACGTCTTTTTTTCCATCTTTCTTTATAGTCTCACCCACTATTTGTGGATTGGTTGAGATATACGAACACAACAGGTTTCACCCGTGTCGAGCTCTGAAGACCTAAAGACGAGAGATCTTCTGAGATCCAGGGTGATGGCGTCTGTCAGGGAGAAAGACATGAGCGTTTGCTAAAGCCTATGAAATGGCTGTCAAAACACTTCAGCATGTGTGGGAAAGTGGCCGTGGGCCAGCATCTGGAAGTGTTTACCTCGTGTGCAGCGTGCGACTGGGAGACGTGTAGCAGCCACTATTTCTGATTGATTTCTTGTTGTGCTCAGAGATTCTGGCAAGTGTGCAGCTCTGAGAGGTTTTCTCTGGACTTCATGGTGGAACCTTGCCTGGTATAACAGCTTGCTGAGAAACGTGTGTGTGTGTGTGTGTGTGAAACACAGGCTTCAAACTCAAGGACTAGACCTTGCCATCTGACCCCATGAGGATTCATAGCGCAGGAAATCGCTTAGCTTTGATGTCTTTAAAGGCTGTGAAACACCAGGACAATGATGAAGAACCAGATCTGGAATCTGATGGTCACTTCCTGTCATGTTGTTTGACTTCTTCTTGGAGAAACTTGAAGATCTTAAGCGGAGATCAAGATTTATTTTGTGATGAAATTCTTTAATCTGCGTTAGAAACAAAGCTGTTCGATTATACTCTTTAAATAAAAAGAGGTTTCTTGGGGTTCTATGTAGAAACCTGGGGTTCTGTATTTGGCAAATGAACCATTTTCCCCCAAAAATGGATCTATGTAAAATCCTAGGGTTCTGTACTTGGCTAATAAAACCCTTTCCCCTCAAAAAACATTTCTATGTAGAAACCTGGGGTTCTCTACTTGGCCAATAGAACCTTTTCCCGCAAAAAATGATTCTATGTAAAAACCCCGGGTTCTCTTTTTCGGCCAATAAAACCTTTTCCCCTCACAAATGATTCTATGTAGAACCCTTGCAGAGTAATGAAGCTTTTCTAAAACGCTTCACTAAACAACACTTGTATAATTGAAAGAATGTGTGAAAGGTGAAATCAGAGCATCAGTAAATTTGTGAAACTGAAATGAGAGAGTTCTAAAAAGAACCAACCTTTTGAGGTTCTATGTAGAAATTTAAAGATTTGAGGATTTAACCATTGCTTCATGTTTACCTAAAGAGAGCGATGCAGCAGAGCTTTAATCCTGTAGTCTGTTCATCTCTCTCTCTCTCTCTCTCTCTAACCTCCTCATCTGTACAGAAACAGACCAGCTGTCCTGCTATAACCGCTACCACGCTACGTCACGCTAATCATCTTGTAGACTGCTGACTACCTAAGCTAAACATTCGGGACGTTCGGTCTCCTTGATGAAGTTAAAAAATCATCAAAACATTGCTTCTGCCATTATTTCTTCCTTTCGCTGGGAATTTGGGGGATATTCGGGGCAGGCTGAGGCTAGCCGTGGCTGGAAGAAGCTTAAGTTGATTATGTGTGAAGGTTTATATAAAGTCTATAGAGCAGCAGTTTGGTCTGTAATTCCCTAACAAACTGCAGAGTGGCAGCTTTCGGGCTTTCCGCAAAATATACTCCAGATCTCTTAAAAGTTTTCAGGTCCAATTTTTTATTTTTTTTTTTCACGAGGAATTATTAGCCGAGCAGATGGTGAAATCATAATTCTTATTCCTTCAGACTCTCGTACGGAGCCCTGGACATATTTTACACAAATCACAAAGTCTGCAATGAAAAGAAAAGCACTTAAATATTATTTACTGGTCTAGAATCTTCCAGCATGTGGTGAGCAGTAATCCCTCAGGGGTGCGATCGAGGTCCCGGGTCACTGTGCTGCAGGATAATTCATGCATTATGCAATGTTTGTGAGTTGCAGCCATTTTGAGAGGATGTTTTTCTCCAAATATTTTATTGTTAATATTATTGAGACATGCTTGAAATGTTCTACATGTTCCTTTCAGCAGGATGAAGGGATTGAGGGGTTAGGCTCGAGGTGAGGTCACGGGGTGAGTTTATGACTGTAGATGTTGTGAGGATCTCTCAGAGGTGTGTTTGTGCCATGTATCTGCCCTCAGCCTTGTTTGCGTTCATGTCAGGTTTATTAGAAGGAAAACTTCTGCCCTTTAGTGCTTTAGTCAGTTACTGTTTTATTTCTTCTTTTCAGCCTCTGAATCAATACGGTTCACTTGGCTTGTATCTCGCTGAGACTCTGGTTTTTTATTTTAAAGGTCAGTCAAAAAAATCCCACCGTCAAAATGACGCCTACTGTAAAGTTTCATATTCAGAAAAATATTTGTACTGTTTTACTGCTGTGTCATCAGTAGTTCCAGCTATAATCTTCTTTTGCAGTTCGGTGGAAATCTGAAAGCCGGGAGCTCAGCTTGTGAGTCACGTCAGTGCAATGAGGCAAATCTTTTTGTGTCTTAATTGATGAAACATTCTACTGTTACAGATAGAGATTTTCCAGTTTGGGAAATTACAAAGTCATGTCTCCAGTCATTCTTCTCATAAACTCTCTGTTGCAGAGCTCTGCTGCCCTTCCTGTTTTTCCTTACCCAGATACTTGCTTCTCAAGCAGGGTTTGAATTGTGTGTCTGTTTTTTTTTAGATGATGATCACCAAGATCCTGAGGTAGGATCACAGGTCAATAACTTCAGCCTATAGATATAAATAAATTGTTATTACTTTGTTTAAAGATCTTATTTTCTGCATAAGATGAATACAAAACGCTAACAATATACGCCGATCATCCTGTTCAAGAGTTTACAACCCTACCCCTAGCTGATGGATCTTAAAATCAGTATGGTGTCTGTTTGGAAAGGGGTTAAGTGGAGGAAAACTAAATAATATGCAGGAGCTGAAGGATAAAAAGAGTCGTTGAACATCCTGGTACCGTCGCACAGGATTAAGAATCGAGGAGATGTAAACTTTTGTCACTATGTGATGAGGGTGTGGTAGCTTAGTGTTTAAGGTGTTGGATTACCGATCAGTAGGTTATGAGTTTGAATCCCAGCTCCATCATGTTGCCACTGCTGGGCCCCTGAGCAAGGCCCTTAACCTTTAATTGCTCAGTTGTATAAAATGAGATAAATTGATAAAGTCCCTCTGGTTAAGGGTGTCTGCAAAATGCCATGAATGTGAGAAACTCAAAAAACAAAGCAAAATCTTGACAGCTTGAAGTTTTTTTTCAATCCAAGTTCATAAGGTCACAGCAACAATGGTGTGAGAAAGCCCGGGTTTTAATTAACACATGCACCCCTAGCGGGCAGGCATGCTAACTACAAAAGAGCTGTGCTCCGCTGTACTAATCTGGAGAGATCGCACAGCTCCTGTGGGCATTCTCGGCACAATCTTGGTCACCGCCAGCCTTGGGAAAATTGCACTGGTAGGAAAGTATGCAGACGAGAGCAGGTTGAGAGATATGTGATGATAAAGACAGAACTGTGAACCGGCTATTGGAAAGTTGTGGGGTCAAATTGCTGGATTGCTAAAGGTCCACTGTCGTTGCAAATTACAGGAAAAACCCCGGAGAGTTCAGCTTCCAAGAAATCAGTGTGAGCCACTGGGCTTGTGTGTAATTAACAATTTCTTCTCTATAAATAATGTAATATTTGTTAATATAAATAAATCCCATCTTAGCTCTTTGACTCCTTGCGAATTTCCAGGGAACCGTCCTCTGTGCCTTGAGTATTTTATTACTTTTCTTGATTGTAGTAATTTCCTTATGAGCTCTTAGCTGACATTAACACTTCATTAGCACTTGAATACACTGCAAGACAAAGTGTTTAAACTTAGAAACGAAAGTTCACCTTAAAAACTGCCTTAAAAACCTGAGTCAACTCACCTTGAAGATAAACTTCTGCTTTTCAACTCACAAATAGTCAAGACTTACAAGTCAAGACTGAGTTCTATATCCCAAACCTGTCATGATAATTGGAGTTAAAGAGTAGAAATAAATTAACCTAACTCAATGAGGCTATCATATTTTACTGTGTACTTATCTCAGCACACACATACATATATCTATATACGTATATATTTATATCTATACATTACAAGCTATCTAACATTTGTATATTGTGAGTAGAAAAAAACTATATCGATATATAGTATTATTATAATACCTCCTGATCTATGACTCTAGTTTTTTCCCACTAGTTTATTGTTTGAGATATAAATACACTCTACACTCTAACACCTTTGACACGGATTTGTTCCCAGAATAATCAGTTAACTCTTTTACTCATTGTTTCCAGTTAATAATAACGCCAACTCAGTCATGTGTCACACCTGATGTACGACACTCATCATACCTTTGCTACCTTACATCTGGTCTGTCTGGTGCATAAACCTCCTCAATCAGCTCATCTTATCATGAGACAGTGAGACAACGTAGTGCTTTGTTTACCGGTCTCCGTGTAATCATAATTTACAGTATTACAGTTGAGTCTAATGCAGACTAAGAGTCTGATTCATTCTCCTGCCTGGTTTGACTTATGCTGAGGGGGGATTCAGGGCAGACGGGCAGTCTGTAAAGACTGTAGCTATTTCCTGTAGCTTACGCTCTTCATCACAGTGTAGTTTACCTAAAGCCATTTTCGGAATAAAGGACTGAGTTACATGAAGGGGTTTATTAAGAGTTGCTGCGTCACCAGGCTTTTATTGGAAACCTAATACCTAAACATGGCCCCTTAAAAAAGCTATTTTTTCTTTTATCTCAGGAAGTGGCACAGTACTGGCTGGAGCGCAGGTTTATTATGGCCATGCTCATGTATGGACTGCACAGATACAATGTTCATGCTAGTAAAGATTTTAATAATGGCACCATGTAACGTTAAGTAGAATTTTATGTTTTAACTATAAATCTATAAATATAGAAATCTATTCAACTGGCTGTTCATTTTGGCAGAAAGACAGTACTTGAAAAAAAATGAACAAACCTGATATTGTGAGAAATGTATACAAGTTTCAACCAGCAAGAGCAATTTAGTTTTAAAAGGTTGTATAAGGATGTTTAAAGAAAGAACTGAAGGCAAGAAGCCGTTATTATCGCCACATGTACATTTACAGCACAGTGGAATTCTTTTCTTCACATATCCCAGCTAAGGAAGTTGGGGTCAGAGTGCAGGGGGCAGCTATGAATACAGTGCCCCTGGAACAGGGAGGGTTAAGAGCCTTGCTCAATTGCCCATCAGTGGAGTTTCGTGGTGCTGGGACTTGAACCCTGATCGTCTGATCTACAACCCAGAGTACTGCAATACCAGATCATGTGGAGCAGACGGAGCTTTAACTAAAACGGTTTTAAAAGAGCCGACACTGGAGACTCCTTCCATAAATCTCCTAATATTAAAAAAATCACCATATAAAAGATTACTCACGATTTGAATGAGTTAAGACGAAACGTCCGTCATATAGTTGTTACTATAGAAATGATAGCATGAAAACGACCTGAAGACCGTCAAGATCTGACGTTAAGGTTCACCTCTGACTACTGCAAAGATCTGACACTTGAGATGCTAAAGAAACATCTCCGTGTTAGAATAAAGCTACAGCTGGAAAGAGAGCTGCTGTGAAATCAAAACCTTCTGACCAATCAGATTAATTAAAATGATATTAAGCAGTGCCTGTGGAACAAACGTGTCTATCACATCATGTTTGGTTCCAGATTTCTGCAGTTAACAAAGCTGTCTCTTTGACTTTAATGGAATCTTTGGTGGCATTTTGCGAGCTGCTTGTGCTTTGTCTCGCTTGTATTGTCGGATTGTTGCGGCTTCCGCCCACATCAAGCCATCCGGTCCGGCCACAGACTCCGAGCTGGTGAGTTGGTGAGTGAGCGAGGAGGCCAGCAGCGAGCTTACACAGACTGGGCTGAAGTGAACATGCTGCGCTGGCAGCCACGGGACACTCTGATTCACGGGACGGTGGTTGCCTGGGCGTGAGGTCATGTTTTCCACATTTTTTGAGCCTACGTTTTTTCCGCCCCATCTTGCTGGAACTGATGTCTGTCAGAGAATTCCCAAATTTTCCCTCCAGCCTTCCTTCCAAGCAAAAACGTCCGCATTTAAGCGCCGTTACTGTAACAAGCCAATCAATCACCTTTTAAGACAAAAGCGGATGGATGACACCCTGTCACGTGGGTTGAATCAGGAATTTTTGAGACTGTCATGATGACGTCTTCTTAGTTTGATTGTGTCAGACATTCGGAGAAGAGAAAAAAAACACCCCAGCGCAATTTGCCACAGTGGCACCCAGCCAGGACAGCACTGCCAAAAATGTGTTAAGAGCACTCGGAAAGAGCTAGAGCAGTTTTACTGCGAGAGGGAAAAAAGGGGGTGGGTTCGAGAGGCAAGTCAGGGAGGGGAGTTGCGGGGGTTCATGTATATGACTGCATGAAGAGAGAGGAGTTTTAAAAAAAAAAGGGAAAAAGAGAGGCAGAGAAAGCAAAAGGGGCCGAGTGAGGGGAAAGAAGCAGATGAGATCAGGAAAAGGAGAAGAAAAAGAAGTCGGTTTAATCATGCTAGAGGAGCTTCTTTAAAAAAAGGACCACTAATGAAAATCTCTCGTGAGTATATTTCATCTTGTTTGATTTGATATCATCGTCAAAGTATCTGTATGAGGAATTATCTGCGCATACTTCTCTGAAAGAAGAGCAGATCGTGATGTACGGCTCTTGGCTCTGCTTGAGACTGGTGAATAGTTTGAAGTCTGACAATCCATCAGATTATTGGCAGAAGAGCTGTGTCATCACTATACAGTACTGCTTCAAGACCAACAGTGTTGGCATGATCTGACTTTTTCTTAGCGTTGCAGAAAGGAATGTCTCTCTCATGCACTTGCATGAAATAAAACAAGAAATGTGTTGCGTTAACTGAACAACACACTCAGCATTTGTACGTACTGTACTATCAGGGCAATATACTGGAGCTTTCTCTAGACAAAAAGATACCTTTCCAGAGGACAAAAATTTTTTATTTGTGACTGTTTTTGCTGGGTTCATGTTGAGCATTGAATGCCTTTATCATGTCTGGAGGTTTATATGAAGCTCATATGAAAGAAGACACTTGGGACTTTAAGAATTTGTAGTGTTTTATAAGTATTTCTGTTTTTCCCTAGCCTAGTAGGGGTTAATATATGAGTAGAAAAGTTCCAGTGGTTATATTTTGACACACAAATGTTTGTACAGTATCTTCAAAGTAAATGTTGATATCAAACCCATTTCTGCTCTCTGAGATGTTCCAAGTGCTTGTTCATAAGCTAAAATTTAATCTTCAACCACTAGAATTCTGTGTAAGGTTCTCCAACAGAGGGAAAATGTCTTATAAGTTGATTTTAAGCCCAGCGTACTGGTAAAAAGGGTTAAACATAAAGCAAGTACAACTAACAGTTCCGCAATGAACATGAATTTATTGTATGTCTGTAGATATTTAATGTATTGAAGGTATTGCGTGTAAGGCATAATTGATGGTCTACTGGACACAAAGCAGGAATAGACCCTGAACTGGACACCAGTCTGTCACAGTGCACCATGCACACGTATATTCAACTTATTGGTATGTTGGAAGGAAACCAGAAACTCAGAGGAAACCTACATGGACACTGGAGAACATGCAGTGCTCCACACAGAAACCTGAGCTTAGGATTGAAGTGTGGATCCTGGAGGCGCCGATGTGACAATCCTGACCCCTAATTATTGCACATATTTCTCCACCCTGAGCCATCACAACAAGAGAGGGAGTGTGAATGCAGGATGTCCTGGGATATGGTTACAGAAAGTAGAACGTAGTACATCCTCAAATCCCCTGCTCAGGTTTAACCCCTAACAATGATAGCCATCGCTGCTAGTCTGATAGAAGAGAGTTCTGAATCTGAGCTCAGGAAAACTAATGGACGGTCATATGTTAGCTGGAGGTGGTGACCTGGCAGGCGTCCGGCTGAGCGGAGGACACAGTTCATTTATTCTCAAGGACGTCACTCTGCCAATATTTGCTGAGCACAAAGCGTTCTGGTCTTGGTTCAAGTAAACACTTGTTCGTGTGAGTGTTATAAAAAGCAATCTCAACTTTCAGAATAAAAAATACAACATTGAATTAATATTGGTGTGTACCCTGTAAAGTATAGTGTACTAGTCTCTAAACAAACATGGGTCTGCCAAAACCTCCCCAGTTTTTGCATGCTTCTTTGGAAATGCTGAGAAAAGCTTTGGATGGAGAACGATCATTTAGACGTTACTGCAACTCAAAAGCTGGGTTATTATGTGTATTCAGGTTTTTTTTAGTACTTAAGAAAAGGTACACCTCCATCTATCTCCAAACCAAAGTGACTTTGACGTCTTATTCACTTCCCGAACTTTACATACAAACTTCCAAGGAGGGCTGTGGGAACAGTTACTGTTAATAGTTCTTATGCAATAACAGCATTTCCCAACATTCTAATTTGCTTCACCTGTTTTACCAGTACAGTGGGTTTGCACAAAACTGGACATGAGAATCGACTTATTAGACATTTTATGATTTTTTGGCTGTAAGCCTGATTAGTTGGCTTTCTGCGTGTTTTTCTCTCTGTTGGATAACCTTACACAGGATTTTTGAAGATATCGCCTTCAAATTTTAACACTTTGTATCAACATTTACTTTGAAAATACAAACAAGTGTGTGGAAAAAATAACAATTCTCTGGGTTTTTTGGAACTTATCTATGAATATATTAACCCATAGTAGACTAGAGAAAAACAGAAATACTTATTAAACACTACAAATTCTTAAAGTCCCGAGTGTCTACTTGCATATGAGCTTCATATTAACCTCCACTGTGGAGTGGAACATGATCAAGACGTTCAATACTGAACATGAACACAACAAAAACACCTTTGGTGCATTTTATGCATTTCTAATCATATTTAATGTTGTTGTGGAGATGGATGAGCTGTCAGGCAACCTTCAAAGTGCTGGAGCCCCAGCTGTGGTAAACAACCTAAGGAGTTTAATCCTTTGTATATTTTCATTTTCTGAGAGATTTAAAGTAAACTTGAGGAGGTGTGGTTGTGGTGATGAGTTGGTTGTGGTGATGAGTTGGTTGTGGTCATGCTGGGAGAGGTGTGTGTCGTTGGGAGGGTTGTGGTCATGCTGGGAGAGGTGTGTGTCGTTGGGAGGGTTGTGGTCATGCTGGGAGAGGTGTGTGTCGTTGGGAGGGTTGTGGTCATGCTGGGAGAGGTGTGTGTCGTTGGGAGGGTTGTGGTCATGCTGGGAGAGGTGTGTGTCGTTGGGAGGGTTGTGTACTTTTCCTATGGTGTATACAATTTACAAGCTAGATACTAAACTGGAAGTGTAATTCACTCCAGATGATTAGAAAGGAAGGAAGTTTTACCATGCGTTGTTGGTTGTTGCTGTTGTGCTCAGCTTTTCCACTTTCCTCTTCCATTTCTTTTTCCCCCATTCCTCACTGTTTCCCTCATCGCTGTACTCCGCGTTCTGACTCTGAACATTGTTTTCTCAAAACAGCTTAATAAAGCAGCTGAAAGGTGGAAAAAATCTTTAAATGGAACAAAAACGTCTCCTGAAGTAAAACAAGTAATACCCCTGTTTAACAAACACTGCATTTGTATTCATCTGTATCATTTGGGAGTGTTGGGAATGTTGCCACCTCACAGCTCCCTGGATCGAGTCTGAGCTTGGATTACTGTCCGTATGGAGTTTCGCATGTTTTCCTCATGGATTTTCCATTGGCTCCAAGAGTTTTCTCTCAACTCGTATAAACTTTTCATTTGAATGAACTGGGAATATATGTGTGCATGGTGTCCTGAAATGAACTGGCATCTCCTCCAGGGTGTATTCCTGCATCATGCTCAGTATTCCCAGGATGGGTTCTGGATCCACCGTGATTGGAATAGAGCAAAGATAAATAAATGAATGAGTGAATTAATATATGGTTTGTTGTATCTGTAGAAGAATAAAGCTCAAGTAAAACAGCTCGAAGCCATAGGTGTTCTTTATTGCCAAGGAAACACTGGGAGTGAGGCCCGAACGTAAGAATTATGTAATAAATCGAATAAAAAAATAATGTAGGTGTATGGATTTGGTGGCTGAAGTCTCTTATGATGTACTGTAATAGATTCTTATATGTTTTGTTAAGGAATAATTTCATCAAATCTGTCTTTCGGGAAAGTGTGGATGGAAGAAATCAAATGTAGTGGTGGGAAGATTTAACCCTTTTTACCAGTATGCTGGCGTTCCTCTTTGCAGGTGAAAGTGGAAATCGACTTATCAGGTTAAACAAATGAATGAATTTCTGGCTGCAAGTCTGATATAAAATTAGGCTTTTTTAGGAGAAGTTTTTACCTCACAGAATTTTGGTGGTTGAAGATAACGCTGCTTTTGAACAAGCACTTGGGACATGTCAGAGAGCTGAAATGGGTTTGATATCAACATTTACTTTGAAGATAGAAATACGTATAAAACTTAAAGTCCTCAGTGTTTACTTTCATATGAGCTTCATATTAACCACCACTGTGGAGTGGAACATGACAAAGACATTCGATCATCAACATGGACACAAAGAAACAGGCACAAATATATTTTTGGCCTCTGGGAAAAATAGTTAAATGAGATATAGACGGTTGTTGACTAAAGAGAATACCGTTTACATGTTAAGATCATTTGGTTCGGTTTTGTTCAGGTGGTTTATACTGTAAACACAATTTCTGCAAGCTGTTTATTATTATAGTCAAGACTCAGCTGAGTCACTTTCTCGCACTAAAACAAGCTAAAAGCAGCCATTGTTTATTATATTCTCCACAGACTTCATTGCTCATAATAGGTGTGAAAAAGATCCTTTTGGTGCGTCAATCAGCGTCTTCTGGGAAAGCGTCTGTAATAATAGTGCCTATAGTTTTAAAGAGTAACAGATATCTCCCAGAAGATATCTGCGTGTCATCTACAGGATCTTAAACGCTTTGTCTAAGCACATATCAGTCTGTATTCACACAGTGACAAGGAGAAAGAAAAACAGACCAGATCTCAGAACTGAGAACTAAAAATAGTCGGGACAGCCGGCCTTTTCGCGGGAGAACGGGAGTCATCTCCAGTCGTCTCTGTTCTCGGTAATGAAAAAATCTTGCTTGGAGAATCTGAAGAGGTCGGTTTAAAAGAACCAGGAGAAGTTTCCATCACAGCATGATGCAATGTTATGGAAAAAACGGCCTCGTTTGATGATTGTTGATATCCGATGACGTAAAGCGGAACAGTATTATTAAGAGTTGCTTTTCTCCAGGAACAGTAGATGTCGTGTTTTATGCTGTATTGTTCTCAGACCTGGAATATACCCTTATGTCTGTGTGTGTGTGCTGTTTGTATCTGAAACACTTGGATGACTCTGTAAACTAAGGAATGTCTGAACACTAGCTGACACTAGCCGATAGGTCACTTCTGACGCTGGTAATGACCGATACTGTTACTGCTTGTGCGGCATTAGGTTTTATTTTCTTCTTGGGGTTAGAAACATCGAAGACTACATAAGCCGAAATTAAGCATTGTATTTACATCATTTACATCAGCTGTGTAGGCTTTGCAGTGGTACTAAACCAACAATCTCTGCTATTTTTAGTTTTTTTCCCATAAAGTCTCAATACACATTAATGGCAGGATAAGAGAAAAGAAAATTATTTATTTATTTATTTATTTATTTATTTATTTATTTATTTATTTATTTATTTATTTATTCAATTTTATTTAAGCTTTTTTATTTATTTATTTTATTTTATTTTGTTTTATTTTTTTTTTATTTTGTGTGTGTCTGTGTGTAACAGGAACTGAAGGTAGGGATTAGAGTTATTACTAAAGAACATGGCAGAGGATTGCTCCCTGGAATCATTTCATTTTTGTTTTTTAGCTATATTGCAATTTTATAATTGAGATAAAAGTCTCACTGCAAAAGGAAATGTTGAGATGTCTCTTTTTTGTCGCATGAAATGACAGCAGATTGTAATAACCTCCTCTTATAAAGACAAGCGTAAGACAAATCTCATAAGATTAAGGCTTACCATAGTCGTAAAAAGGGCTTATGTAGAGGTTATGAATCCATATTAATTCCAGCCTTAAGTATTCAGAACTTAATGTTACAAGAATGAGAATGAGAATGTTACAGAGGCTGAAGAGGTGACTTCAGCAAGCATATTTATTTTTATTTCTGTATGTGAAATGTGAACAATGTTAGTCGTGGTTTTGATTTCAGCTTGCCAGATGCTTCTGACTGATTATTTACAAATAATATTAGTAACACTTTACTTAAGGTTGAGATTATTATATGGAAAGCACTTTATGACTATGGATATAATCCAACATAAACATCTATACAGCTTTATTAGCGCAGGCACAGCTGCTGTCATAGAGAGTACTTTAGTGAATTTACATATTAAGGTGATATGGGGTGATATAAGGTTGTTATAACACATTTTTGCATGGATGTAGTGAAGGTTTTCAGAGTGATTATGAATGATGTTCTAGCAGCTTGTTCTGCATTTTGGAAGAAATGTCATCATTTTGCTTATAGGATGTTTATGAATTATTATAACAATGTTATGACACCCAAATGACCAAGTTATAGTTTCTTTTCCAATCTGCAGATCTGAAGATTTCTCTTGTCTTGGGAGTTTTTTGTAATGTACACTGAGATATTATCAGCTACAAAATCAGCTGTCATGATGGTATAAAATAAGTCAGCCTGGAAAGTGGCATAACATGTGATATAACATGTTATATTAAAGTGTTATAACACTTTCTAACAAGGGTTATAATCATATGTCAACAAAAATCTGCCACTTGGCTCAGGTGTTCTCGGGTATTACATCAACCAGACATTGAAATTGACAAAACTAGTTTTAATGTTGATGCACGTTGTTATAAGCCTTAAAAATACTTGTCAGGGTGTTTATAAAGGGTTTATGTAGGTGTTATGAACAACAGGTGTTGCTTGAAATGAGCAAAACTTTCATTCATTTAACTGGTTATTTTTTCCCGATGATGAATTTGATTTTAGTCCCTGTGCAAATGCACAGAGTTACACAGCTGAATAACAGCTTCACAGTCAAATGTTGTATATGAATCTGAAAACATTTTCTTTTTCTCTTGCAGAGATCGAAGCGAAGGAAGCTTGCGAGTGGCTCCGAGCTGCAGGTTTCCCTCAGTACGCGCAGCTTTTCGAAGGTAACCCTCCACAAAAACGTCCGAGGTTCTCACACACTAAAAGTGAAGCCATACTGTACATACATTTACTTTACACAACCCTCAGAGTGACCACATTCAGCCTCTCCAGCGGCCGAGTGGCGTCACCGGCTCACAAAGAGCCTAATTTTAGACCGGCGCTGATAGTTTTGGAAGTTGTTTTAGTGAAACTCGAACGTTTAACAGGGACTTCAGCTCATTTATTCACTTTGAGCTTAGTGACTCATTGCTGGTTCATTTGTACAGCTGCTGGCTCGAGTCTGGAAAAAGGAGTAAGGAGTAATGTTGTATCTTAATGTTGTCTTAAGTCTTTAAAAGAAAGTTAGCGCTGACAGAAAGGAGGACAGACGTTTTGGTCAGTGTGACTTGTTTGAGTTTAAAGTTACAATCCAAACATCCTACAGTAGGACACGCTTAAAGAGAAAGGGCATGGGAACAACCTCGTTTCATCAGCGCTGTGAAAACACAGTCTTCCGCTCAGAAACCTTCACGGCCTGTCTGTCTCTGTGACGAGAGGCTGAAAAGCCCGGCTTAAAGACTTTAGATTAAACTAAGTAGACGTGGGCTCAATACAGGAAAATAGATTGTGGTGAATTTCACATTTAAAGTAGAGTGCTGCTGAGTTCTCACATCTGATTGGTCAGAAGATGCGGATTAATCTAATTTAGTAGTAACAGTTGTAGGACTACAGTAATAGGTTACACACATAATTTCAGTCTAATAATAAACATTTACAGAAGGAGTCGGCACACACTAAAAGTCACTAAAATCGTTAGTCTGACAATATGTGATTAATCAGATTGAAGAAAAATACTAAACTGAATTTATACTAAACTGAATTTAAACATGTTTCTAATGATTCATGAAGTATTAACGTGAATCTCACCAGGATGTTGCTGCTGATCAGAACGGGGGTAGTAACAGACAGACCAGACAGATAAGAAAGACAGAGAAACGGACAGAACAGACAGACAGATCAGAAAGACAGAGAAAGAAAGACAGAGAAACAGACAGACCAGACAGATCAGAAAGACAGAGAAACAGACAGACAAGCAGAGAGACAGACAAAAAGATCAGAAAAAGTGACAGGGAGACTGAGAGACAGACAGAAAGACCAGACAGAGAGAGCAAAGAGACAGGCAGACTGACAGACAGACGAAAAGACCAGACGAAGATACAGACAGGGAAACAGACAGAAAGACCGGGCAGAGAGACAGACAGAGATACAGACCAGACAGAAAAACAAGACATGTCTCACAAAAACTCATAAGAAGTATCGTCTTAAATGCCATTCAATTTTGGGAAGTAGTCACTTAGACACGCTTTAAAATTGTGAGCGTTAAACCATGCTGAGGATGCAGTTTTAGTCACTGTGTACATTCTCAGACAAACGGATTCCTCGAGGGTTCACTGGACAGGAAACGACTAAAAGGGTTCGAGATGGAACCGGGTTTTATACAGAACATTTAATGACCCTTTAGGTTATTTTATTAAGTCTAATATGTTATCCAGCATTTACAAATGCCAGAATGAGTAAATCTGATGGACAGTTGGACACACACACACACACACACACACAGTAAGTTTCTACATATAGAAAAGATGCACTGGGTTAAGACAACACTTTCTTTTTTCCTCACTGCTTCGGAGTCTCGGCTGTTAGCATGGCCTGGCTGTGGTTTTGCTTTAATGTGAAAGGCAGTGCTGTTTCCTCAGAGAGTAAAAAGAAAAACTTAATTGCACTCATGGAATGTTAGTTTTTAGTAGAGTCTGGATCTGGCCTTGCTGTTACACAAGCTTGGCGCCGTGTTTTTTGAGAAACATGTAATGCTTGCACCAGGTCCAAACCTTGCCTCTTTTTTTTCTGATGGGGGATTTGATGGGGTGTCAGGGGGCAAACTGTACCTTCTTTTTTAATTAGCATGCAGATTTCCAAAACAACTTAGCTGCTCTGTGGGTCTTGGCTAACACTTGCAGAAAGAATGTGGTGTTTTAGGTTTTCTCACTGAACTTTTTTCATGTGAACCTGCAAAAACGTTAAGTGTCACGCTAAAAACAATAGCTCATTATAGGGAGGAGAAACAGCAGGTACATAATGCACTGATATTTCTCTGTAGACTCACAGTTTCCTATCGACATCACTCCTGTGAAGAAAGATCACGACTTCTTGGATAAAGATCTTGTGGAACCTTTATGCCGGTGAGAAATGATTTTCTATCTATCTATCTATCTATCTATCTATCTATCTATCTATCTATCTATCTATCTATCTATCTATCTATCTATCTATCTATCTATCTATCTATAGCGAATCATCTCTCTCCACCTATCCCTATCTTCTGCATCCTCAACACTTACACCCTCTAGCGTCATATCCTCATTTATTCCATCCATATACCTCCTCTCTTTGGCCTTCCTCTTTTCCTCCTGCCTGGCAGCTCCATGTCCAACATTCTCCTACCAATATACTCACTCTCCCTCCTCTGGACATGTCCAAACCATCTTAATCTGGCCTCTCTAACTTTGTCCCCCAAACGACCAACATGAGCTGACCCTCTGATGTACTCGTTCCTAATCCTGTCCAACCGTGTCACTCCCAAAGAGAACCTCAACATCTTCAGCCCTGCTACCTCCAGCTCTGACTCCTGTCTCTGTCTCAGTGACACTGTCTCTAAACCATACAGCATGGCCGGTCTCACCACTGTCCTGTACACCTTCCCCTTGATTCTTGCTGAACTTTTTCTATCACACAGAACTCCCGACACCTTTCTCCACCCATTCCAACCTGCCTGCACTCACTTCTTTACCTCTTATCTAGAATATGTATAATATATATATAATATATATAATGCAGTACTGGATCTCTTATGATGAGTTGTGTACAGGTTTGCATCAGTCTCTGCTAAAGCATAAGTGTAGAAATGGACCTGTTCCCAGACTAACAGTTACTCGGACACTAAATAAATGACCTTTCTTTCTTTCTGTCATCACAAATAAATCATTTAGAGTTTCATCTTACAGAGCATATATGTAGGGTGTTAAATGTTTGGCAATAGTTAGTAGTGTGGATATTCACCGTATACACCTTTACTCATTACTACTGCTCATTTAAACATGATGTTAAAGGAAAATGAGGGAGAAAGAAAGGTGGAGAAAACTGCAGGGATACTACTACTTCTATTACTAATGATAATAGCAATAATAATGATAATAATAATAACAACAGCAAAAACACGTCAAACGGATAAACAGGAAGACAGACCAGGCAGAGAGAGAGAGAGACAGACAGACATATGTGGAGAGAGAGAGAGAGACAGAGAGGCAGAGAGACAGACAGACAGATATACAGGGAGAGAAGTCGAGAGAGAGACAGAAAGGCTGACAGACATATGGGGAGAGAGAGAGAGAGAGAGAGAGAGGACAGAGAGAGAGAGAGACAGACAGAGAGAGAGACACCAACAGAAAGTCAGACAGACAGACAGACAAGACTTGTCTCATGAAATCTCACAAGGAGTATTTTCTTAAATGACGTTCAATCTGAGAAGCAGTGCACTATAATCTCCCAACAGTAAATTACTGATCAACTGATCATAATTCTTATTTTCTAAATTTGGACATTTGTCTGCAGTATCTGGCTCATGTTCAGTGTATTTTGTATAATCAGTATTCACGTAAGAGGAGACTTTCCACGTTTATTTTATTTCATTATTTTGTTAGAACTGCTTATCACATGATTGATTCCATGCACTGATTCCACACTGAAGGGTCAGAAGGCACTCTAATATCTCTGAGCTGAACTTCACTGCGTGTATGTGCGTGTACACGTCGATGTGAAAAGAAACCGTCCGGCGATTCTGGTTGTCATGGAAACGGGCACGGTAGGAAAGCACGGGGCAGGAGAGTGAGACGCACTTCACACCACTCGCTCGGCTCCGACTCTAAACAACCCTTAAGCAACTCATCGAAATTCCAAACCAGCTTGCCGTTGTAACCAAACAATGCCTCTACCTCCTGCCTCTCGCCTTCATTCACCGTGACTTTTCACTTCTTTCTCAAATCCTCAGGGAAGCAACAACTTCATTGCAGTGCGTATAATACGGGAAGATCTCCTTTATAACAGTGTGGCCAAACCAAAATAAAAATTCCTGCTAGATTTACAAAAGTTTCAGGAAAGCTGATGTAGACTATATTGCCAAAAGTTTTGGGACGTCTGCCTTCACATGCACGTGAACTTTAATGACATCCCATTCTTAATCCATAGAGTCTGATATGGAGTTGACCCGTCCTTTGCAGCTATAACAGCTTGCACTCCCATTCTTTCACGAATGTTTGTAGAAGCAGTCTGCATGCCTAGGTGCTTGATTGGAACACCTGAATGCAATGATTTAATGGTTCCAAAACATTTCCAAAACATTTGGTAATATAGTGTATATATTCAGTGTAAGGATTTTTATTGTATTTTCTTCTGTGATAGGTTGTTTGAGGTAGATTGTGTATAGTTAGAGTAAGTTCTGTTTATTACTTTGGCTTGACCGGCTTCTGAAGCCGTCACCTTCCTAAACAAATGACTAAGACAAAGAATAAAGCCAAGCCAGCGATACTGGATCTTGCTACTCTTTTATGTTTACTTGTACATTGCGGTCTGACCAGGTCATAACTGACACTGATCAGGCATAACATTATGACCAATATTGTGTTGGTCCCCCTTTTGCTTCCAAAACACGACAAACTGTGATGCACCGTGTATTCTGACACCTTTCTATCAGATACAGCATTAACTTCTTCAGCAATTTGAGCAACAGTAGCTCGTCTGTTGGCCAGCATTCACTCCCCACGTGCATCAATGACCCTTGGCCGCCTATGATCCTGTGACCGGTTCACCACTGTTCCTTCCTTGGACCAGATTTGATAGATACTGACCACTGCAGACCGGGAACACCCCACAAAGAGCTGCAGTTTTGGAGATGCTCTGATCCAGTGGTCTAGCCATCACAATTTGGCCCTTCGTCAAACTCGTCACAAAATCCTTACGCTTGTCCATTTTTCCTGCTTCTAACACATCAACTTTGAGGACAAAATGTTGACTTGCTGCCTCATATATCCCACCCACTAACAGGTGCCATGATGAGGAGATCATCAGTCTTATTCACTTCACCTCTCGGTGGTCATAATGCTATGCCTGCTCGGTGTATGTACTCAACTCAATTCAGTTTTATCGATATCGGTTTTATTTCAATTTAATTAAAATTTATTCCTAATGACAGTGGCAAGAATAAAACTCCATGAGAAACCTTCCAAGGAACCAGAAACACAACCCTCAATCATTTCTTTCCTATAATTGTAAACTCTAGAGCCATGCAGTACTAAGTGGGTTAACAGGAACTTGATCACTTATTTTTTTATTTAATTAGATTTTTTTCTTCACATCTATTCAATAATAGAGACTTGAGTGTAAACTGTTTTCGGCATGTTCAGTCTTCAAGCTGTGCAAGGTATCAAACCCACAGCCCTTTTTAAGGTGTTAGTGTTGTTCTGTATCATCCACACTAATTTAATGGTGTAACTTTGGGCTGTAGTATGTAGTATAGTGTGTTTTAGTTAGCCTTGCACTCAAAGCTCTATAAAAGGCAAAGCTCATGAAGAGCTGAAAACAACAAAAGGGTGAGAAAGCACCTCCTAACTGGAGCCTGCACTAAATCTTTCAGTAAATCAGATTAGCCATAGCAGCGCTCCTGCTATAATACCATACTCTATTTATAGGATGCCATTACTTTTGTCCTTATTAAATCGCTAGTCTTATTTGTCTTCATTTACGGATTAATTTTAGATTCTTGTTGTCTAGTCTTTATTATGAATCGACTGTTCAGTAAACTTGTGTATAATTGAAATTTTAAGTTTATTAAATTCCAATTATATTATCGTTGAAGCTGATGGTGTAATCGGTGTATAAAAGCACAGTCACAGCTGTGCGATTCAAAGCTGATCAATAGACTAGTGAGTCTCCTTACATGTAAATTTAGTCAAATTCAGGAACTCTTGTAGGATATTGTTTTTCCAAATAACTGGATTTTCATAAACACCACAGTACTTCTGTAAACGTTCCTGTGAGTGATTTTCTAAAATAAATTCATATCCAGCTTGGAAAACCAGGCCCATATTGTGTGTAGCGGGTGTTCTGAGTACCAGCTGAGCATGCATTGCCAAAAATGATCTCTCGAGGGAGTCACCGTAATGCCCCGGCCGCCAATTAAACTTCAATTGGATAGAAAATGAAGATTACATGCTGGTTACACAGAACAAGCTTTCTGTAAGAATACTGTTCTACATGTAGCTACACTTCGGCCATCTGAAATACAGTGATATAATAAAAACACACTCACAGTCAGCTGAATAATCAAGTATTGTTTCAATCTGTTTAGAATCTTGACCTAATGTTTTTGTAGTAATTCATTTATCCTAAAACTCTTCAAATAATTTATCGCAAAAAAGAAGAAAATTAAAGAATCTGTAAAAACATTACAGGGAACCGTTAGTACCTAACACTGTGGGTTAGCACACCATATTTTAGGAATTCGATCACTCCACATGACTTGTTTTTCCTATATCCTTATCCTTGCTTCTGAAAGTTTCCACTCGTCCCTGCTCCTATAGCATTATATCTCATTGACTCTACCATTCATCTGCCTTGTTTTAATGGCTTCGCTGTCATTAAACAGTCAGGAATCTGTTTCCAAACAATAATTTGTCATAAAAGCCATAATCAACATCCTATAAATCCTCCGTTCCCTTGCACATGCCCTTTGCGTGGAATGTGTCATCACTGTTTCCATCTTTACTGCTGTTGTTTTCAGTGGCTATTAATACCTCACGCCAGCTTTCCCACAAAGACTCCAAGTCCAAGAGACCAAGGCTCTCTGTTTACCATCTATTGCAGACACTGAAACCAGTTAGGAATTAAAAACAACATTAAAATTATTTATTAATTCAATAAACATATTGTTTAATTAAATATATGTATTCATGAATTCGAATAAATTATTTATTTATTTATTTAAAAATTATTAATATTAAGTAATTAAATTAAAATATGTTGTTTTGTCTATTTATAGGTAATAGCTAATTTCTCTAACCAGACTCTCTCTTTTTTCTCTTTCCTTAAGTTTAGAAGAGACTAAAACTAAGAGACTAAAAGTCAGAAACTCTTCTTGGCCCTCGAGACGCATTCCATAAATGCTAATAAAACATCTTCTCTACACTTTTTTTAAAAATTTATTTTAAAGCATTTATGTACAGCATTCCTTAGGAAACCCTGGCTTCCCTGGCTTCAGAGAGAATGTTTGCAGCTCTTTAGAAAAAGAAAACACCAATAATCTCTTCTTAAGGACCATATTCATGATATTTGCCATAGCTGGTCAGCTGCTGCTCAACAGGCTCTACCAATTAGAACCAGAGCACGGAGCTCATTTGTATGAATAATTGGGTTTACTGCTAGCCAGAGCTAGTGTTTGGCCAGGAAGAGATGAGCTCTTTATCAAATTAACTGAGAAACAGTTTTCCCACTGCTGCCGTAACTCACGTGGAGCAAAGAAGGCTTTCTTTTCAAGAAGATCTAAGCAAATCTTTTTTTTCTTCTTTTCTTATGCAGACGACTCAACACGTTAAACAAGTGTGCCTCTATGAAACTGGACGTGAATCTCCCCAAAAAGAAGGTAAGTGTTTTGTGTTAACTCTATATATCTCACGAGACCACACGAGCGTCAAATTTCCTGGTTATTATGCAGGTGGAAAAGCTATTTTTGCATATTTAAAGAACCACATTCCATTTCCCTCGGTTTCCATACGCGCTTTTCATCCTCCCAGTATAGATTCGGTGATATTTGATAATCCCTCATTGTATGGCGGGAGTCCATCAGGGCATTTTCTCTAACATAATACCCTTAAGCATATTGTTCTCACTTTTAAATGACAAAGATTTGTTTTTACATTGTTAGCTTTACTTTAAAATAGAACAAAAGATACTGTAAGGAAACCTGATACCATTTTCGTGCATGATACTTGTTTTGCAGTTTAGCTAGCATCTTACTAATGATGGTTTAATTTTCATTTCATTTATTATTGAATTTGTGGAGTTGTTTTTCTCATATAGCCTTTTATTTAGTGATCAGACCATTGGTGGACTATTTGGTAGAGAATGTGTTTCTCTGTGTATTTCGTTTGAGAATACAACCATAAGCTAGTGTAAGAAATAGCTGATGTTAGCTATTGTTAGCAATTTTCCAACACCTTGACTGGGGTGGTTTTTCACAGGTTTGTGATTGTACTTCTCAGAAAAACATACCTCAGGTGTCCTTAATGGACAAGAAACTAAAGGTAGTGAATCTGAAAAATAAATGCACTCATACTGTACAAAGATTTGGATTGAAAGTTACTAGTGTCAGAAGTTTACCTGATTTTATTCTGTTAATTCCCCTTTTCATCAATGAGGTCTAAATCAGTTAATCAGATCAAGTGTACACATGAACATAGGTACTTTTTGTTCCAACAGAGTGAAGACTCAGATTCTGATGACCTGTTTGCCATTAGCGACAAATGGACCTTTGAATGGAGCAGTCGTCGCTGGTCCCGTCTCCTTGATGAGGCGGGGCCCAGGGAGCCAGGGGAGGAGTCAGTTCTTCGGGCCACACCCAGCAGCGAAAGTGTCCTGACAGACCTGAGCGAACCAGACGTTTCATCCTTGCACAGCGAAAGCAGCAGTGGAAGTGCAGGAGTCCGAGCTCACAGTGCAGACGACTCGGACAGCTCACGCCGTGCCTGCTCAGACTCAAGTGCCATGCCCAAGCTAGGGACTGGTCATCATTCCTCAGACCATCCTAGCTACTCCTCACTTCCTGTCAAGCATGGCAAGCCGGGCCGGACACGGGCCAAGGACTTCCTGCGACATATGGAGACTTTGCGGTCACGTGAGGGAGCAGAGAATGGGTGCAGGACATTGGTGATCAGTGCTCCTATTCTTCAGCATGAACCTCAAGCCTTGAAGGCTCTCCAGTGTGTGGAGATTAATGGCCATGGTGTCTTGAGTTCACACTCGAGCAGTGAAGGTAGCAGCAGCCAATCTGGGGGCAGCACTGTCAGTACTCCAAGCTTGAAGGAACGCAAAGCCCACCGTGCTGAGCATAAGCGCAGTGGCATGTACTTGGATGACTTGGATGTCTTCTCTGGAATCGTTCAGGGTAAACGCAACGAATTCCGTTCTTACGAAGATCTGGTAGTACACATCCCAAAAGACCACAAGCCAGGAACCTTCCCTAAAGCTCTTTCCATTGAGAGTCTCTCACCAACAGCTGTACCTCTCACCAGGGTTGCTGAAGCCCAGCGTCAGCCAAGTATAAAAGAGCAGAGACCTGTTACACAATGCTGCTCACGTGGCAGTCGCATCAGTATCTACGACAATGTGCCCGGCTCACACCTGTACGCCAGCACCGGAGACCTCATCGATTTGAAAAATGAGGACCTGTTCCCTCACTTGGATGATATTCTACAGCATGTGAATGGCCTGCAGCAGATTGTGGATCACTGGTCCAAGAACGTTCTGCCTACAGGAGAGAGTGTGGAAAAGGTAAAATTGGAGCAGGATGGGAAAGGTCAGGAGAACATACAGTCTTCAAGTCACATCACGCTGGATTTGGAGGGTCATTCTGTGCTGGAGGGGCAGGTTACCCCCAGTGATGGGGACAGGGATGGTGTTTCACTTAATGAAACTGAATCTACAGGAATTAGAGAAAGGAGAGACTCTGGAGTTGGAGCTTCACTCACCAGGCCAAATCGGTAAGATTTAGGGCTTTGTATGTATTTTTACAACTCTCTCTGTGGATTTACTGATACACACTGAGTTTACACTCAGTACCAGTTCTGGGCTTGTTTGGGGGGACAGGCTCATAATCGCAAGATTGCTTTTATGTACAATTTATTCTAAACCATGGATCAATTTTGCAATTTCATAAATGTGAATTGAATAAACAGAACTTGCAATATGGTAGGCACTAGGTACATCTGTTTTTTGTTTTAAGTATTTCCCTTCTTACCAGAACAGAAAGGCTATGTTTGAAACAGCAATGTTTATATGCATGGCATGTCCTCTTATGGGAATTCCTGCAAATAAGGAGATGTTCTCTTATAAGAACTTTTTGTAGGCAGACAATGCTCTCAGTGCCTGTACATATACCACAAAAGTGAGCTAAGTACTGTTACGGTCCAGTAAAATTTTCATTTTATACTTCTGTAAGATGTGTCTCTTCTGCTGACCATAACAAGCTTTTCCCCAAGGTCACAAAACTTGAAACAGGAAGTAAAGTTGAACCAACCATATAACTTGGTATGCACTGAGGGCAGATGGCTTCACACATGTGGAAGTGAGCCCAAGAGCATGACTTTCAAGAGGGCAAGTGATCGGTTCTGTAGACCGCTTCTAGCCTCAAAATAGTTGTCATACTTGACCACACGGGGACATCAGCAAAGAGCTCCAAGTCTGGGGAAAGGGAAGTGAAAACAAGCTTAGAAAACAGGGTTTCTCAAGGCTTCTTTGGATAACTAAGAGTAACTAGCTTCTTAAAAGGCACTTAAAGGGATACTTGAAGGGTTAAATAAGTAAGAAGGTGCTAGATGGAAACTTTACATACCTTTTTAGTATGCAAACATACTCACATACACAGTTTAGTAATGTATATAAAATGTTTTCAAATGTGAGCATGGTCACAGGAAATGATCTCTGGTCCACCTTTTAAGTGTCACAATTGTGTCAATACATCAATCCATTCTGACCAATCAGAATCAAGAATTCAACAACACTGTCATGTTATTATAATGATGGGAATGTATTCTCTATCTGTATGATACCACCTTTCAGCCACAACTCCTTCACTAAAATTTGACTCCTCTTCTGTATTCAGTTTGCGATGGCCGAGTTTCCAGATCTCCAACCGCCTCAGCCATTCAGTGGCTTCCCTACAGATCACTAACCAATCAGCAGGACAGCTCAGCCTGCTGCAGAGGTTCTCTTTACTGCGCCTCACTGCCATCATGGAGAAGTACTCACTGTCTAACAAGCATGGCTGGACCTGGTGAGAATTTCGATTTGTAAAATGTTAAGATTTAGTAGTGCATTGGTTCTGTTTAAAGATGAGGATAGAACAGTGAGAAGAACATATAAAGAGATGTCTGTTATCTTGGTGTTGTAGTAAACTGGCATTAGAAATGCATCAGTTTATTAAAACATTCTCTGTGATGCAGGTCAGTGCCAAAGTTCATGAAGAGGATGAAGGTTCCTGACTATAAGGATAAGAACGTGTTTGGTGTTCCTCTTATCGTACACGTCCAGCGTTTTGGTCAGCCTCTACCTCTGGGCCTCCAGCAGGCTCTACGCTACCTCAGGAGCCAGTGTCTTGACCAGGTTTGTTAACATACTTTGATTAAGTTCATACTCCAACCAACCCCCTTATGTGGAAGCCTGGGAAAACCTTTCACCTTGTGATATTTCAACATTTTGTACTATGTATTGTTCTGAAATCTGTACATTTTTCTGAACTGAGATACACTACATTGCCAAAAGTTTTAGGATATCTGCCTTTACATGAACATGAATGTAATATGGAGTTGTCCTGTCCTTTGCAGCTATAACAGCTTCAACTCTTCTGGGAAGGCTTTCCAGAAGGTTTAGGAGTGTGTTTATGGGAATTTTTGACCATTCCTCTAGAAGTGCATTTGTGAGGTCAGGCACTGATGCTGGACGAGAAGGCCTGGCTTACAGTCTCGACTCTAATTTATCTCAAAGGTGTTCTATCGGGTTGAGGTCAGGACTTTCAAGCCAGTCAAGTTCCTCCACACCAAACATCATCCATGTCTTTATGGATCTAGCTTTGTGCACTGGTGTGCAGTCATGTTGGAACAGGAAGGGGTCATCCCCAAACTGTTCCCACAAATTTGGGAGCATGAAATTGTCCAAAATGTCTTGGTATGAAGCTGAAGCATTAAGAGTTCCTTTCACTGGAACTAAAGGGCCGAGCCCAACCCCTGAAAAACAACACCTGAATTCAATGATTTGGAGGGGTGTCCCAAAACTTTTGGCAAGCCAGTGTATGTTTGTCTCTCAGTAAAGTTTACATTTTTTTTTCTTATTAAATCTGTTTACCCCCAAAAGTGAAAGGGGAGAAAATCTCATTTAAAGCTGTCATGCGGTGCTCCAGCAGTGAAGGCATTTTGACAGACAGAATCTGATTACAAACTGAATTGATTAGGCTTATGTCAGTTTTGATCAAAGCATGGCATCTATGACAAAGCGTGACATTCCCTGCTTGAGAAAATCACACACATAGCTACTGAAGTTTTAGACGACTTTAGGCAGACTGGCTTTTTCTTTTCTGTTTTAACTACTGTGTTTGTTGAACTGGCTTCTTACAATCTGAGATCTTTGTATGAAGATAGCCTGGGTAAGATCACGAAGTAAACAAAAGAACATTGCCCTATTGTTTTGGTGAAATATATTTAATTGGCAGAAGCAGAAATACACCGTTTTTGCTAATCCCATTTTAATTTTTTTTTTTGCCATATTCACTGGAATTTTCCAGACCATCACATCTATGTTGTATATCTCTGTTCTCACCATTAATTCACTCTTATCGAATCTCCAGGTGGGTCTTTTCCGCAAGTCTGGAGTGAAATCTCGCATCCAGGCTCTCAGGCAGATGAACGAGAACTCTCCGGAGGACGTGAATTACGAGGACCAGTCCGCCTACGATGTGGCCGACATGGTCAAGCAGTTCTTCAGAGATCTTCCTGAGCCGCTCCTCACCAGCAAACTGGGAGAAACCTTCCTCCATATTTACCAGTGTAAGGGAATGAACCTGCATTTAACAAACAACCTGCATTTACCATTATATAAATCTATATTTTCTTCACTTGTCTTGAACATTTGGTCTTCTTTGTATGTTTGTAGACGTGCCTAAGGACCAGCGGTTGCAGGCGGTCCAGGCGGCCATCATGCTGATGTCCGATGAGAACAGAGAAGTCCTGCAAACCTTGCTGTGCTTCCTCAGCGATGTTACTTCCTCTGTGCAGGAGAATCAGATGACGCCCATGAATATTGCCGTGTGTTTAGCGCCCTCCCTTTTTCACCTCAATATCCTGAAGAAGGAAAACCTCTCTCCAAGGTGTGTTACATGGGAAAAGTTCTTTGGATTCATGTTACACAGGAACCTAAGTTGATGTTCTGTGTGTATGTGTGTGTGTATGTGTGTGTGTGTGTGTGCGCCATTCATGATTAAAATTTACTTGCATGTAGCTCACACCACTGTGGGTTGCCAGATTATTGTTCAGTGTAGTTGGTTTCAGACAGGGTTTTAATATTTGGTTTGCTTTGGTAGGAAATACCATATATTTGGTATAGTAAGTATAAACCTGCCTATGGTTTCAGTTCTTGAGATTAGAACTATCTCCAATAAGATGCTATTTCCTCCAATGTGTTTTTGTGGACTTTAAAAGCAACTACCATACTGTTATGTATTTAATCTTGGCATTTAATATTTTTTTTAATAGATTTGAAATCAATATTCTGCTTCTGTTTCTTTAAAGAACCATGCAGAAGAAATACGCCACTGGACGACCTGACCAAAAGGACCTGAATGAGAACCTGGCCGCCACGCAGGGCTTAGCACATATGATCACAGAGTGTAACCGGCTATTTGAGGTGAGTTTCGCTCTGTGACATTTTCATGGTTCCTCGGATCATGGCATTGACATGTTTGGATGTGGCCAATAGGTTCTTGACCATTGTAATGTAAAAAAAAAAGGGGCGGAGTTTGAATGAATACTTTGTCTGGTGTAGTTAGAAATACTGCTATGATATTCTATTAAATCATCTTCTGCTGCTTGTAATATTCTCATAATAATTTAACATATATTTAAATTTTAATCACCATCTTGTTTACCAAATGTTTTTGTCAGAAAACTACCTAGTTATTTTTTTTTGGGGGGTGAAAAAATTAATAAGTTCACAATTTATCTATTCATTGTGACCTTTAAGCTTTAGAAATAAATTGTTTCCCCTCAGAATGAACTAAACTTGGTGTCATTTCTGGGAAATAAATAGCTTTTTGTCTCCTCCAAACTCAGATTCCCCATGAAATGGTGACGCAGTCGAGGAACTCGTACGTAGAGGCTGACCTGCAGGCCCCAACACTGGAGGACTTGTGTAAGCAACAGCAGCAGCACAATGAAGAGGAGGAGGACGAAGGCTCCTGGCCTGTGCACTTAGAGTCCCGACTTCAAGTCCTTCTCAAGGAGGCCCGAGACAAAGCCAAGGGCTGGGTGTCCTGCCAAAGCTCTGACAACACTGAACTCGCGTACAAAAAGGTAGGGATGGAGACTCGGGCATGTTTGTACTGGCTTCGTATACTGCCGTTAGGGGTCAGAGATAAGGGGGTAGAGAAATAAGCTGAGTTTAGCTTTTTTTTTTTCCATCAAATTGAAGTAAATTAGATGAGAATGTAGTGTACGTTTAAGTCACTGTTTTTAGCAAACAGAACAAGGTTAAGATTTGATTCACTGATTTGCTGAATCACTGATTTTTTGTAGCGAGAACAAGGTTAAGTTTTGATTCACTGATTCACTGAATCATTGATTTATTTGTTGTGAGTAAAAGGCTAACATTTGATTAACTGAATCACTGAATTGCTGATTTATTATTTGTTAGTACAAGGCTAAGATTTGATTTACTGAATCACTGATTTATTAGTTGTGAGTAAAAGGCTAAGTATCAATTCACTGTTTCCTTGAAACAGAGATTCCTTTCCTTGACACTCTGAATTTTTTGTAGTCAAAACAAGGTTAAGTTTTGATTCACTGATTCACTAAATTACAGATTTTTTTAGTTGTGAGTAAAAGGCTAAGATTTGATTCACTGATTCAATGAATCGCTGATTCATTAGTTGCCAGTACAAGTCAAAAATTTGATTCACTGATTTTTTGGTAAGAAAACAGATGAGTACTGATTCGCTGATTCCTTGAATATCTGATTTTTAGTAGTCAAAACAAGGCTGAGTATTGAGTATACCGAGTCACTGAATCACAGACTTTTTGTTAATCAGACAAGGCTGTGTATTGATTCACTGAGTCACTGAATCACAGACGTTTTGATAGTCAGATCAAGGCTAAGTATTGATCCACTGAATCACAGATGTTTTGGTAATCAGACAAGGCTAAGTATTGATTCACCGACTCACTGAATCACTGCACAAGGTTAAGTGTGTGAAATGTCCTGCTGCCCTGCAGGTAGGTGATGGGAACCCGCTGAGGCGTTGGCGTGTCTCGGTGGAGGTGGAGGCTCCTCCGTCTGTAGTGTTGAACCGCATATTGCGAGAGCGCCACCTGTGGGATGTGGATCTGCTGCAGTGGAGACTGTGTGAAGTGCTCGACAAGCAGACTGAGATCTTTCAGTACGTCCTGAACCGCATGCCCCCGCACCCCAGCAGGGATTTTGTAGTGCTCAGGTATGTCACAACTCACCCCTAATTATTATCTCCTGACAATAATTACAGCTGTGGAATTAATTTACATTTTCTGACAGTTGTATGTATATTATAATGTGCACTTTTATCCTAGTTACTCTATGTATATAATCATAAACTAGATTAGATGAGTAACTGGCTAGACGTATAAATTCACCTGAACACATCTTCATTCCTTCATTCTCTCCTTTTGCTGTGTGTTTACTTGCAGGTCATGGAGGACAAATTTAGCTCGGGGCGCATGCTCTCTCGTGTCCGTTTCCATCGAGCATGACGAGTGTTCTCTCATAGGTGGCGTCAGGGGAGTCGTGCTCGAGTCTGGCTACCTGCTGGAGCCCTGCGGCTCGGGAAAATCACGGCTCACACACATCTGCAGAGTGGACCTCAAGTGAGTACACTCTCTGAGTACGATCGCTGCAAATGCATGTGCTAAGTGCTAAATCACAACTTGTTTTGCTAATCCTTTTGCAGTAATGTTAACTGCTAATATTACAAACCTCAATAAGTGCTAATGGATACGATTAAATACTTACTAATATTCCATTCCTTATCATAATTATTAATAATTAATTGCTAATATTGCAGGTTTTAGTTTTACATACTGCATGTTTGCTAATCTTACGTCAGTAAATAGTAGTATAATTGATAATTATTTATTTATACATGCACGCTTTCTTTCTTTTCATGTCCTGTCTCCGCCCCTGTCTGCTCACTTCCTGTTTCCCTCATGCTTTATTATCTAATTCACCAGTTTTCAGTTTCGTTCTTGATTTATTTTTTATTTAAACCCTCGTGAACGTTATCTATCTATCTATCTATCTATCTATCTATCTATCTATCTATCTATCTATCTATCTATCTATCTATCTATCTATCTATCTATCTATCTATCTATCTATCTATCTATCTATCTATCTATCTATCTATCTATCTATCTATCTATCTATCTTACATTTTTAAACGGATAGTGTTACAGATGTGTATAAAGATTACCATGTGCTAAAATGTGTGTACAGTGTAAATAATTTCTCCCGTTCCTTTCTGTGTTCAGAGGCAGAACTCCAGAATGGTACAACAAAGCATTCGGTCACCTGTGTGCCGCCGAAGCCGCCCGTATCCGCAACTCCTTCCAGCCCATCCATTCAGACGGACCAGAGACTAAAATCTGAGTCCTGTACCGCCATTCTACCACCATTATGAACGGACATCTCTGTGAGGGACAACCCGATTACCCGGGACACCCTTCAGTCAATGCTGTGACTCTCAAAAATATAAACAAACAAATAAATACAATCAGCATCCTGCCAGTGTACCTTAGCATTGATGTTTGTCCATTTGTAATATTGTATTATTTGTAATTATCATTATTCGTATTATAATTAATTCAATTGGTACATATTTGCTGTGCACATAATCTTATACAATGTATACAACATCTAAGCTCTTAAATGCTTCTGGGAAGCATGTCGTTTTTGTTTATTTTTTAATTCAAAGCTATATTCGAACACACGTGCTGCACAATCGCATGTGTGTTCTCGTATTCTGTGTCTGTGTGTGTGTGTGTGTGTGTGTTCACATGTATACTGACATGTGACCTGTACAGAGGC